>NW_026111728.1:372500-384726 GCF_024679095.1 Eriocheir sinensis
ACTACTGCTGCTACTACTACTACTACTACTACTACTACTGCTACTACTACTACTACTACTACTACTACTACTACTGCTGCTACTACTACTACTACTCCTACTACTACTACTACTACTGCTACTACTACTACTACTACTACTACTACTACTACTACTACTACTACTACTACTACTACTACTACTACTACTACTACTACTACTACTACTACTACTACTACTGGTGCTACTACTACTACTACTACTACTACTACTACTACTACTGGTGCTACTACTACTACTACTACTACTACTACTACTACTACTACTACTACTACTACTACTACTACTACTACTACTACTACTACTACTACTACTACTACTACTACTACTACTACTACTACTTTTTTTTTATACTACTACTACTACTACGGGCCTCCATCTATTAGAGTTGCGTTGTGAGCGGTATATTTTCTCATATCCTTTCACAAAGCAATTCATTGGCCCCACCCCGCCAATGACTGTGGCCGACAACCATCTTTATTTAATATTACAAACTTTACTAAACATTTTATTTTTAAGCTAACAGAGCTTGTGGTTGATACGACTATCAACCACCGTCGCCTCAAAGTCCAGGTCAGCAATGCGGGTGGTTTTGGGTGCAGGTGACCTGGTTCCTCTCAGGCAGACCAAGGCTGACCTCAGGAGGGAGAAGGACAGCCTGCATCTCATCCAGGCGACCACACTGCTTCTTGGCTGTTGTTTCTTATCCGCCAGTGTTTCGGCGAGTCTTGCTACCACTACTGGTGCTACTACTACTACTACTACTTTTTTTTTTCTACTTTTTTTTAGGGGGCCTCCATCTATTAGAGTTGCGTTGTGAGCGGTATATTTTCTCATATCCTTTCACAAAGCAATTCATTCCCCACCGCCAATGACTGTGACAACCATCTTTATTTAATATTACAAAATTTTACTAAACATTTTATTTTTAAGCTAACAGAGCTTGTGGTTGATACGACTATCAACCACCGTCGCCTCAAAGTCCAGGTCAGCAATGCGGGTGGTTATGGGTGCAGGTGACCTGGTTCCTCTCAGGCAGACCAAGGCTGACCTCAGGAGGGAGAAGGACAGCCTGCATCTCATCCAGGCGACCACACTGCTTCTTGGCTGTTGTTTCTTATCCACCAGTGTTTCGGCGAGTCTTGCGTAGAAGCTCTGCGCCCTTGGTCCCATCCCTCCTGCCGTCGTGAATACTACCGGGGTGAAGGAGCCCTGGTACTACTACTACTACTACTACTACTACTACTACTGGTGCTACTACTACTACTACTACTACTACTACTACTACTACTACATAAATGACACGTCCACCCATGTTTATTTTCCCGACACATAATCATAGAGGGCTCCATAGCGTGGAGGTCATTAGCCCCAACTCTGTTCGCTAATGACTGTGGCATCCAACCATATCACTAATACTACCTGACTCTAAATCACCTATCATCTATTACGTCTAGATCCCCCTTTCCTTCCCTACTCAAGTCACTCCCGACCCACCCTAATGTCACTCTCCACCACTGTGGCTAGTAGTGGGTAATGGTGACAGTGACAGGACCAAAATAATTCGCAAGCATGATCAAGAATTCGCAGCAGAAAAAATTACGTCGAAAAATTTTATACGTCGAATTTGCCGGCCGGGGCAGCCGGCCGGGGCGGCCAGCCAGCCGCGCGGGCAGCCAGCCGCCGAGGGGACCTCCCCACTACCCAACCGGGTAGTGGTCATAAACCTACCCAAAGTGACCATTCCCCCCCCCAACCCCCCACCCCCACCCCCACCCCAAACCCCACCACCTTCCACGCCATCGTGTCTCCCCCTACCCCCCGGAGGCCTGAGCGTCACCCTCCTGCCGGGGATTGGTTAGGGGCGTCCTTTCGCGCCGTGCCGGGGCGTCGCCCTCCTGCCGGGGATCGGTTAGCGCGAGCGGTGACTTGTTCGGGGAATCGGTTAGGGGCGTCCTTTCGCACCGTGCCGGGGCGTCCTTTCGCCCCAGTGCCGGGGGATCGGGTAGGGGCGTCCTTTCGCACCGTGTCGGGGCGTCACCCTCCTACCGGGGGATCGGTTAGGGGCGTCCTTTCGCCCCAGTGCCGGGGGATCGGTTAGGGGCGTCCTTTCGCACCGTGCCGGGGCGTCCTTTCGCCCAGTGCCGGGGATCGGCCAGGGCCTCCTTTCGCGCCATGCCGGGCGTCGCCCTCCTGCCGGGGATCGGTTAGGGCGTCCTTTCGCCCAGTGCCGGGGATCGGCTGGGGGCCTCCATTCGCACCGTACCGGGCGTCACCCTCCTCCAGGGGATCGGTTAGGGCGTCCTTTCGCCCCAGTGCCGGGGATCGGTTAGGGGCGTCCTTTCGCTCCGTGCCGGGGCGTCCTTTCGCCCCAGTGCCGGGGATCGACCAGGGGCGTCCTTTCGCACTGTGCCGGGGCGTCACCCTCCTGCCGGGGGATCGGTCCTTTCGCACCGTGCTGGGCGTCACCCTCCTGCCGGGGATCGGTTAGCGCGAGCGGTGACTTGTTGGGCGGAGGCCTGTGGCTACCTTTCCCCTCCTCTCCTCTTCCCCTCCGCTATTGATTTTTTTTCCAGTTTGCCAGCATGTGTGCGTGTCCCCTCTATTCCCCACCCCTCATGAGCGGTGACTTGATGGTCAGTCTGAGGGTACCATTACCCCTCCCTCTCCCTCTACCCGCTATTGATTTTTCAGTTTGCCAGCATATGCGTGTGTGTGTGTGTGTGTGTGTGTGTGTGTGTGTGTGTGTGTGTGTGTGTGTGTGTGTGCGTGTGTGTGTGTGTTACTGTTGATTTTCATATTGACTGGAGTTATATCGATTGTCTTTTCAGTGAGGGGGTAGGAACGGGAAAAGTAGATTTTATACATTTTTTTTTAAATAAAGTGGAAAAAAAATGGTATGACAAATTATTATATTACCTTAATCTAGTCTATTTTATTTGTTCTTTCTTAATCCAGGCTAATTTGTTCTTTCTTAATCCAGACTAAATACATGCTAAGCCTAAAAACAAAAACACACAATCGCCATAGAAAAAAAAAGACATATTACAAACTCACACCGTACAGGCTCAAAGAAATACAATGGAAACCCACCCATCCTACCCTTTTTTTTTTCCCTCCCCCCAAAATAAATCCTAATTGAAAGAGACATATTACAAACTTATGTCGTACATGCCCAAAGACAGCCCATAAAAGGATGACAACACGAGTACATATACATATGAAGAAAAAAAATACACAACACAAGTACATATATATAAAAAATAATACACACAGAGCGAGTACATATATAAAAAAAATGATTGTTGTGGTCATAACCCTACCCAAAGTGACCATCCCCACCCCCACCCCACCCCACCCCAAACCCCACCACCTTCCACGCCATCGTGTCTCCCCCTACCCCCCCCCGGAGGCCTGAGCGTCACCCTCCTGCCGGGGATTGGTTAGGGGCGTCCTTTCGCGCCGTGCCGGCGCGTCGCCCTCCTGCCGGGGATCGGTTAGCGCGAGCGGTGCCTTGTTCGGGGGATCGGTTAGGGGCGTCCTTTCGCACCGTGCCGGGGCGTCCTTTCGCCCCAGTGCCGGGGGATCGGGTAGGGGCCTCCTTTCGCACCGTGCCGGGGCGTCACCCTCCTGCCGGGGATCGGTTAGGGGCGTCCTTTCGCCCCAGTGCCGGGGGATCGGTTAGGGGCGTCCTTTCGCACCGTGCCGGGGCGTCCTTTCGCCCCAGTGCCGGGGATCGGTTAGGGGCGTCCTTTCGCGCCGTGCCGGGGCGTCGCCCTCCTGCCGAGGGATCGGTATGGGGCGTCCTTTCGCCCCAGTGCCGGGGGATCGGTTAGGGGCCTCCTTTCGCACCGTGCCGGGGCGTCACCCTCCTGCCGGGGGATCGGTCCTTTCGCACCGTGCCGGGGCGTCACCCTCCTGCCGGGGATCGGTTAGCGCGAGCGGTGACTTGTTGGGCGGAGGCCTGTGGCTACCTTTCCCCCTCCCTCTCCCTCTTCCCCTCCCGCTATTGATTTTTTTTCCAGTTTGCCAGCATGTGTGTGCGTGTCCCCCTCTATTCCCCACCCCTCGCGAGCGGTGACTTGATGGTCAGTCTGAGGGTACCATTACCCCTCCCTCTCCCTCTACCCGCTATTGATTTTTTCAGTTTGCCAGCATATGCGTGTGTGTGTGTGTGTGTGTGTGTGTGTGTGTGTGTGTGTGTGTGTGTGTGTGTGTGTGTGTGTGTGTGTGTGTGTGTGTGTGTGTGTGTTACTGTTGATTTTCATATTGACTGGAGTTATATCGATTGTCTTTTCAGTGAGGGGGTAGGAACGGGAAAAGTAGATTTTATACATTTTTATTGAAATATAGTGGAAAAAAATGGTATGACAAGTTATTATAATACCTTAATCTAGTCTATTTTATTTGTTCTTTCTTAATCCAGGCTAATTTGTTCTTTCTTAGTCCAGACTAAATACATGCTAAGCCTAAAAACAAAAACACACAATCGCCATAAAATAAAAAAAAGACATATTACAAACTCACACATCAGATTTTGGAGCTTTCTAAGGTTGAAATGTACGACTTCTATTACCACACAATTCGAAAAGCCTGTGGCGCAGAGAATGTCTCATATATTTACGGCGACACAGATTCGGCCACCATATGCATCTCTAACTTCCAAGACACTAGTGAATTTTATTCGCTTCCACTCATAAAATCCATAATGGATTTTAGTAACTTCCCCACCACCCACCCCGCCTATGACACTTCCAAGAAAGGTCAAGCGGGGTATGTCAAGTCAGAAGTGGGCGCGGCCCATATAAAGGAAGTGCTTTGCCTGAAACCTAAGATGTACTCTATCAAATTGCATGATCCCTCAAGCGGCGAGGATGCAGAAATAAAAAAGCTAAAGGGGTACCTCAATATAGTTTGAGAAACTATAATCATGAAAAATACAGACAGGTACTGCAAGGGGCGGGGGTGGATAAGGCACGCCTCTATTGCATCCGCACCCTGAAAGGTCAGGTATGCACTACCTCCATTGAGAAGGCGACTTTAAGCGCATTAGACAACAAAAAGAGTGCATCTGCTCTCTGATGACAGCATGCCGGGTAATCCTTCTCGTGTTTTTACGAGAGATTATGGCCACCCTGATTTACCTGAGAATCTGCGTCAATTGCGGAGGACATCTCAAACTGCTTCTACTAGTTGAGCCACTACTGCCACTACTGCTAGTACTACTACTACTACTACTACTACTACTACTACTACTACTACTTTTTTTTTTTTTTTTTTTACTACTACTACTACGGGCCTCCATCTATTAGAGTTGCGTTGTGAGCGGTATATTTTCTCATATCCTTTCACAAAGCAATTCATTATTACCCATAATGACTGTGGCCGACAACCATCTTTATTTAATATTACAAACTTTACTAAACATTTTATTTTTAAGCTAACAGAGCTTGTGGTTGATACGACTATCAACCACCGTCGCCTCAAAGTCCAGGTCAGCAATGCGGGTGGTTTTGGGTGCAGGTGACCTGGTTCCTCTCAGGCAGACCAAGGCTGACCTCAGGAGGGAGAAGGACAGCCTGCATCTCATCCAGGCGACCACACTGCTTCTTGGCTGTTGTTTCTTATCCGCCAGTGTTTCGGCGAGTCTTGCTACCACTACTGGTGCTACTACTACTACTACTACTACTACTACTTTTTTTTTCTACTTTTTTTTAGGGGGCCTCCATCTATTAGAGTTGCGTTGTGAGCGGTATATTTTCTCATATCCTTTCACAAAGCAATTCATTGGCCCCACCCCGCCAATGACTGTGGCCGACAACCATCTTTATTTAATATTACAAAATTTTACTAAACATTTTATTTTTAAGCTAACAGAGCTTGTGGTTGATACGACTATCAACCACCGTCGCCTCAAAGTCCAGGTCAGCACTGCGGGTGGTTTTGGGTGCAGGTGACCTGGTTCCTCTCAGGCAGACCAAGGCTGACCTCAGGAGGGAGAAGGACAGCCTGCATCTCATCCAGGCGACCACACTGCTTCTTGGCTGTTGTTTCTTATCCGCCAGTGTTTCGGCGAGTCTTGCGTAGAAGCTCTGCGCCCTTGGTCCCATCCCTCCTGCCGTCGTGAATACTACCGGGGTGAAGGAGCCCTGGTACTACTACTACTACTACTACTACTACTACTACTACTACAGGTGCTACTACTACTACTACTACTACTACTACTACTACTACTACTACATAAATGACACGTCCACCCATGTTTATTTTCCCGACACATAATCATGGAGGGCTCCATAGCGTGGAGGTCATTAGCCCCAACTCTGTTCGCTAATGACTGTGGCATCCAACCATATCACTAATACTACCTGACTCTAAATCACCTATCATCTATTACGTCTAGATCCCCCTTTCCTTCCCTACTCAAGTCACTCCCGACCCACCCTAATGTCACTCTCCACCACTGTGGCTAGTAGTGGGTAATGGTGACAGTGACAGGACCAAAATAATTCGCAAGCATGATCAAGAATTCGCAGCAGAAAAAATTACGTCGAAAAATTTTATACGTCGAATTTGCCGGCCGGGGCAGCCGGCCGGGGCGGCCAGCCAGCCGCGCGGGCAGCCAGCCGCCGAGGACCTCCCACTACCCAACCGGGTAGTGGTCAGCTCTACCAGTGACCATTCCCCCCAGCCCCCAACCCCACCCCCACCCCAAACCCCACCACCTTCCACGCCATCGTGTCTCCCCCTACCCCCCGGAGGCCTGAGCGTCACCCTCCTGCCGGGGATTGGTTAGGGGCGTCCTTTCGCGCCGTGCCGGGGCGTCGCCCTCCTGCCGGGGATCGGTTAGCGCGAGCGGTGACTTGTTCGGGGGATCGGTTAGGGGCGTCCTTTCGCACCGTGCCGGGGCGTCCTTTCGCCCCAGTGCCGGGGGATCGGGTAGGGGCGTCCTTTCGCACCGTGTCGGGGCGTCACCCTCCTACCGGGGGATCGGTTAGGGGCGTCCTTTCGCCCCAGTGCCGGGGGATCGGTTAGGGGCGTCCTTTCGCACCGTGCCGGGGCGTCCTTTCGCCCCAGTGCCGGGGGATCGGCCAGGGGCCTCCTTTCGCGCCATGCCGGGGCGTCGCCCTCCTGCCGGGGGATCGGTTAGGGGCGTCCTTTCGCCCCAGTGCCGGGGGATCGGCTAGGGGCCTCCATTCGCACCGTACCGGGGCGTCACCCTCCTCCCGGGGGATCGGTTAGGGGCGTCCTTTCGCCCCAGTGCCGGGGGATCGGTTAGGGGCGTCCTTTCGCACCGTGCCGGGGCGTCCTTTCGCCCCAGTGCCGGGGGATCGACCAGGGGCGTCCTTTCGCACTGTGCCGGGGCGTCACCCTCCTGCCGGGGGATCGGTCCTTTCGCACCGTGCCGGGGCGTCACCCTCCTGCCGGGGATCGGTTAGCGCGAGCGGTGACTTGTTGGGCGGAGGCCTGTGGCTACCTTTCCCCCTCCCTCTCCCTCTTCCCCTCCCGCTATTGATTTTTTTTCCAGTTTGCCAGCATGTGTGTGCGTGTCCCCCTCTATTCCCCACCCCTCGCGAGCGGTGACTTGATGGTCAGTCTGAGGGTACCATTACCCCTCCCTCTCCCTCTACCCGCTATTGATTTTTTCAGTTTGCCAGCATATGCCTGTGTGTGTGTGTGTGTGTGTGTGTGTGTGTGTGTGTGTGTGTGTGTGTGTGTGTGCGTGTGTGTGTGTGTTACTGTTGATTTTCATATTGACTGGAGTTATATCGATTGTCTTTTCAGTGAGGGGGTAGGAACGGGAAAAGTAGATTTTATACATTTTTTTTTAAATATAGTGGAAAAAAAATGGTATGACAAGTTATTATATTACCTTAATCTAGTCTATTTTATTTGTTCTTTCTTAATCCAGGCTAATTTGTTCTTTCTTAATCCAGACTAAATACATGCTAAGCCTAAAAACAAAAACACACAATCGCCATAGAAAAAAAAAGACATATTACAAACTCACACCGTACAGGCTCAAAGAAATACAATGGAAACCCACCCATCCTACCCTTTTTTTTTTCCCTCCCCCCAAAATAAATCCTAATTGAAAGAGACATATTACAAACTTATGTCGTACATGCCCAAAGACAGCCCATAAAAGGATGACAACACGAGTACATATACAAATGAAGAAAAAAAATACACAACACAAGTACATATATATAAAAAATAATACACACAGAGCGAGTACATATATAAAAAAAATGATTGTTGTGGTCATAAACCTACCCAAAGTGACCATCCCCACCCCCCCCACCCCCACCCCCACCCCACCCCAAACCCCACCACCTTCCACGCCATCGTGTCTCCCCCTACCCCCCCCCGGAGGCCTGAGCGTCACCCTCCTGCCGGGGATTGGTTAGGGGCGTCCTTTCGCGCCGTGCCGGGGCGTCGCCCTCCTGCCGGGGATCGGTTAGCGCGAGCGGTGCCTTGTTCGGGGGATCGGTTAGGGGCGTCCTTTCGCACCGTGCCGGGGCGTCCTTTCGCCCCAGTGCCGGGGGATCGGGTAGGGGCCTCCTTTCGCACCGTACCGGGGCGTCACCCTCCTGCCGGGGGATCGGTTAGGGGCGTCCTTTCGCCCCAGTGCCGGGGGATCGGTTAGGGGCGTCCTTTCGCACCGTGCCGGGGCGTCCTTTCGCCCCAGTGCCGGGGATCGGTTAGGGGCGTCCTTTCGCGCCGTGCCGGGGCGTCGCCTGCCGAGCCGGGTGCCGGGCGTCCTTTCGCCCCAGTGCCGGGGATCGGTTAGGGCCTCCTTTCGCACCGTGCCGGGCGTCCCCCTCCTGCCGGGGGTTCGGTCCTTTCGCACCGTGCCGGGGCGTCACCCTCCTGCCGGGGATCGGTTAGCGCGAGCGGTGACTTGTTGGGCGGAGGCCTGTGGCTACCTTTCCCCCTCCCTCTCCCTCTTCCCCTCCCGCTATTGATTTTTTTTCCAGTTTGCCAGCATGTGTGTGCGTGTCCCCCTCTATTCCCCACCCCTCGCGAGCGGTGACTTGATGGTCAGTCTGAGGGTACCATTACCCTCCTCTCCTCTACCCGCGATTGATTTTTCAGTGTGCCAGCATTTGCGTGTGTGTGTGTGTGTGTGTGTGTGTGTGTGTGTGTGTGTGTGTGTGTGTGTGTGTGTGTTACTGTTGATTTTCATATTGACTGGAGTTATATCGATTGTCTTTTCAGTGAGGGGGTAGGAACGGGAAAAGTAGATTTTATACATTTTGATTGAAATATAGTGGAAAAAAATGGTATGACAAGTTATTATACCTTAATCTAGTCTATTTTATTTGTTCTTTCTTAATCCAGGCTAATTTGTTCTTTCTTAGTCCAGACTAAATACATGCTAAGCCTAAAAACAAAAACACACAATCGCCATAAAATAAAAAAAAGACATATTACAAACTCACACATCAGATTTTGGAGCTTTCTAAGGTTGAAATGTACGACTTCTATTACCACACAATTCGAAAAGCCTGTGGCGCAGAGAATGTCTCATATATTTACGGCGACACAGATTCGGCCACCATATGCATCTCTAACTTCCAAGACATTAGTGAATTTTATTCGCTTCCACTCATAAAATCCATAATGGATTTTAGTAACTTCCCCACCACCCACCCCGCCTATGACACTTCCAAGAAAGGTCAAGCGGGGTATGTCAAGTCAGAAGTGGGCGCGGCCCATATAAAGGAAGTGCTTTGCCTGAAACCTAAGATGTACTCTATCAAATTGCATGATCCCTCAAGCGGCGAGGATGCAGAAATAAAAAAGCTAAAGGGGTACCTCACTATAGTTTGAGAAACTATAATCATGAAAAATACAGACAGGTACTGCAAGGGGCGGGGGTGGATAAGGCACGCCTCTATTGCATCCGCACCCTGAAAGGTCAGGTATGCACTACCTCCATTGAGAAGGCGACTTTAAGCGCATTAGACAACAAAAAGAGTGCATCTGCTCTCTGATGACAGCATGCCGGGTAATCCTTCTCGTGTTTTTACGAGAGATTATGGCCACCCTGATTTACCTGAGAATCTGCGTCAAATGCGGAGGACATCTCAAACTGCTTCTACTAGTTGAGCCACTACTGCCACTACTGCTAGTACTACTACTACTACTACTGCTACTACTCATAATGTTGTCGGGGATACTTTAAGTGAAAGTGGTGATGAGGGTGTGTATAGTCATGGAACTAGACCAGTGGCGTGTAATCTATGGAGAAAAAGATATAGGAAATACAACGTAGAGAACGTTAATCGATCAAACAAAAGAAAGAGGAGAGAAACCAATGTCTACCCATCGCGCCAGCAACCAGCAGCGTCAACATCATCTCCACGGTCGCCTTTATCCACCCTCCCCACCCCGAGAATGGCATGGAGATTCCCTCCCCCACCGGGCTGGGTTTCAGACAAAGGAGCTCACGCGAGTGGCTGTAACGGCGACAGAGCTCGCGCTAAAAGCAATCATTGATCTGTTACTTAAAAGCTAAAGCCTAAACCATAACAAGCTCAGTCTTTATCGCAAACATGACGAGCGCGGACGAGCATATAATATACCTTAGTAGCCTAGGATGCCGCGATCTTTATCCCGACAACGTGCCAGGTTCATTTAAAAATGAAATCATACCGTTAAATTTACACCCCGACCGAGATTATCAGGTTGCCTTACACGGTATTTTTATTCCTAGAGAAGTATACACCCTCCATCGAGAAGACAAAGAAGCCATAGTGGAAGTTTACACAGAAACGCTCAATGACACCTCAGGAAAACAGTTGCGGTACTCGCTGTCTCCCTCGAAAAATATAACGAGCAAGCAAATAAGCGCAATTGTGGCTGACCTAAATACATACTGGCAAGCTATTTTAAATGGAGTGTTTGGGTTTACAAATTACAAGGATTATTTTGATGGAGAAGGCGGAATACTGAGTTGGACCAAAAATTTTGTATGCTACCACAAACGCTCTATAGATGGCTGCGGTAATCTAAATTATTGCAAAATAAGTTTGTTATTTAAGCCCAGATTGGCGGCTATTCTTGGATTTATTCCTAATCATTACTATGATATATTCGTCACGGATGAGGAGTCACATTACTCGCTTCGCCAGGTAAATGCCGATTTCGCCAGACCCCCACGCCGACGTGGACTATCTCCACCTCTATTGCGACATAATCCAGCCCACGCGATTTGCTAGCCAAACTGTGAACATTTTAGCCACTCTCCCTTACGGTGGGAGTAACAATTATTACTCAGTGCAAAGACCTCTGTATAAAAAGTTGGCGAAGAACGCTATAGATTCAGTGGCGGTAGTGGTGACGGATCAGTATGGACGAAAAATATACTTTGAAGAAAACCGCTCGGCCACGATCGTCTTGTACATTACACCCACCCACCCTCTCTTTAAAATCAGTGGGCCAGCAAAAAACGCTCACTCATGGCGAGACTTTGCCATGGAAGAGTGTTATGGGAAGACCTTATCGATTTATTTCCCCGCGAGCGAGGAGGAGGATATTTGGCCGGTGCGTCAGGATCTGGGAAAACACAGCTAGTGACGCGACTTGTGCGGAAATATTGTGACAAATTCTATCGAGTTCTTATTTGCGGTGCAACACATCATCCCATTCAAGACTTGCCAGAGCTGCAAAATAAAGTAATACTTAGTAAGGACATTATAGACCCAGAACAGGAAATTGATCTCTGTCAGAAAAATAAATCTATGTTAGTAGTATATGACGATAACTTTTTACGCGCTGCCAATGATGAAAGCGTCGCCAATGTTTTTATTAAAGGCAGACATCTTGGCCTTAGCTCCATACTCATTTCTCAGAACCTATTTATGCAGGGTAAGTATGCGCGAAGCATATCCTCAATTGCACTCATTTCGTTTAGCTTAAACAAAGAGATCTTGGTCAAATTGAACTTCTAGGTCGTCAATTGTTTGGTCGTGACAGAGCCAAGGCATTTCTCAGTATCTACAAGCGAGCTGTTGCGGGAAAACCTTACGGCTATCTGCTGGCTGACGTCTGCATAACTACCCCCGAGGTCCTATCACTGAGATCAAATATAGCGAACGACGGCTCCTGTGAGGTTGTGTACTCGTGGAGAGAGTGAGCGATATGCTAGCCCCATCTAAGACACGTCTTTTAAAGTCAC
>NW_026111729.1:0-30000 GCF_024679095.1 Eriocheir sinensis
GTTCAAGGGACAGGAAGAGGCGGTGGCGAGGTTTACGTTCGAGGGACAGGAGGAGGCGGTGGCGAGGTTTACGTTCGAGGGACAGGAGGAGGCGGTGGCGAGGTTTACGTTCGAGGGACAGGAAGAGGCGGTGGCGAGGTTTACGTTCGAGGGACAGGAGGAGGCGGCGGCGGGGATGGCGTGCGTGTTACAAAAGGAGGCGGTGGCGGGGGCTACGTGCGAGGGACAGAAGGAGGCGGTGGCGGGGTTGGCGAGCGAGGGACAGGAGGATGTGGTGGCGTGGGTGACATTCAAGGGACAGGAGGAGGCCGTTGCGTGGATCGTGTGCGAGGGACAGGAGGAGGCGGTGGCCGGATTGGCGTGCGAGGGGCAGGAGGAGGAGGTTGCGCGGGTGGCGTTCGGGGGACAGTAGGAGGCGGTTTCGTGGGAGGCGTGGGAGGGAGAAGAGGAAGCGTTGGCGGGGGTGGCGTGCGAGGGACAGTAGTAGGCGGTGGCGGGGATGGCGTTCGATAGATAGAAGGAGGCGGTGTCTGGGTTGGCGTGCGAGGGACAGGAGGAGGCGGTGGCGAGGCTGGCGTTCAAGGGACAGGAGGAGGCGGTCGCGAGGTTGGCGTTCTAGGGACAGGAGTAGGCGATGGAGAGGTTTGCGCGCGAGGGACAGCAGGAGGCGGCGGCGGGGATGGCGTGCGTGATCCAGGAGGAGGCGGTGGCGGGGGTTGCGTGCGAGGGACAGGAGGAGGCGGTGGCGGGGTTGGCGAGCGAGGGACAGGAGAATGTGGTGGCTTGGGTGACATTCAAGGGACAGGAGGAGGCCGTATCGTGGATCGTGTGCGACGGACAGGAGGAGGCGATGGCGTGGGTGGCGTACGTGGGACAGGGGGAGGCGGTGGCGTAGATGGCATGTGAGAGACAGGAGGAGCCCACGTCGTGTGTGTTATGCGAGGGACAGGAGGAGGCGTTGTCGGGAGTGGCGTGCGAGGGACAGGAGGAGACTGTGGCGGGTGTGGCGTGCGAGGGAAAGGAAATGGCGTTGGCGGGGGTGGCGTGCGAAGGACAGGAGGAAGCGGTTGCGGGGGTGGCGTGCAAGGGAGAGAAGGAGTTGGTCGCGGGGGTGACGTGCGATGGACAGGAGGAGGCGGTGGCGGGGCTGGCGTGCGAGGGACAGGAGGAGGCGGCGGCGTGGGTGACGTGCGAGGGAAAGGAAGAGGCGGTGGCGGAGGATCGTGCAATGGAAATGTGGAGGTGGTGTCGGGTGTGGTTTGCGAGGGAAAGGAAGAAGCGGTGGCGGAGGATCGTGCAAGGGAAAAGTGGAGGCGGTGCCGGGGGTGGAGTGGGAGGGAAAGGAAGAAGCGGTGGCGGAGGATCGTGTAAGGGAAAGGAGTAGGCGCTGGCGGGGGTAGCGTGTGAGGAAAAGGAGGAGGCGGTGGCGGGGGTGGCGTGCGAGGGATAGGAGGAGGAGGTGGCGGGGATGGCGTGCGAGGGGAAGGAGGAGGCGGTGGTGGGGGTAGCGTGCGAGGGACAAAAGGAGGCGGTGGCGGGGGTGGCGTGGGAGGGACAGGAGGAAGCGGTGGCGGGGGTGGTGTGCGAGGGACATTAGTGCAGTCCAGCCTTTCAAGGTTGGGCGTTCTGTATCGTCTCCGCCAGTTCTTCTCCCCCGCACAGTTGCTATCCATATACAGGGGCCTTGTCCGCCCTCGTATGGAGTAGACATCTCAAGTGTGGGGGGGCTCCACCCACACAGCTCTTCTGGACAGAGTGGAGTCTAAGGATTTTCGTCTCATCAGTTCTCCTCCTCCTACTGATAGTCTTCTACCTTTTTAATTCCGTCGCGATGGTGCCTCTCTTCCTATCTTCTGCAGCTATTTTCACGCTGACTGCTCTTCTGAACTTACTAACTGCATGCCTCCCCACCCCCCTTTCCCTCGGCCCCGCTGCACACGACTTTCTCCCTCTACTGTCTAAACCCCTATTGCAAGAATTAACCAGCATCTTCACTGTTTCATCCTTCACGCTGGTAAACTCTGGAACAATCTTCCTTCATCTGTATTTCCTCCTGCCTACGACTTGAACTCTTTCAAGAGGAGGGTATCAGGACACCTCTCCTCCCGAAACTGACCTTTCTTTCGGCCACCTATTTTGATTCTTTTTGGGAGCAGCGATTAGCGAGCTTTTTTTTTTTTTACATTTTACGCACAATTGAAAAAAAATAAAGTAATCAAAGCTCCTGGTCCAGACAAAATTACCCCTATGGTCTTAAAAGAAATCAAACATCAAATTTGTAAACCGCTCTCCATCATATTCAATAAATCTTTAACAGCTGGAAAAGTTCCGTCGGATTGGAAACTTGCAAATGTCACACCAATTTTCAAAAAGGGGGACAAGTCTCATCCAGGAAACTATCGACCAATTAGCCTGACATCGATTGTTTGTAAGTTAATGGAGACTATCATTCGCGACAATATGGTGAAATTCTTCGAAGAAAATAATATAATAAATAATTCGCAACATGGCTTCCGTATTAAACGTTCGTGTTTATCTAACCTACTTGATTTTTTTCATTATATTTGTTAAGTGTTCGATGAAAGCAGATCAGTAGATATCATATATCTGGATTTTCAAAAGGCATTTGATAAGGTCCCCCACCAACGATTGCTCAGCAAACTATTGGCGCACGGTATCTCGGGTAACATTCACAATTGGCTTGTGGACTGGCTCTATGAGCGGAAACAGAGAGTAGTTCTAAACGGTGTTACATCTAACTGGCTCGATGTCAGAAGCGGCGTACCTCAAGGATCAGTGCTTGGCCCCATGCTCTTCTTAATTTATGTTAATGATATCGATGATGGGCTCACTTGCAAAGTATCAAAATTTGCTGATGATACAAAAATTTGCTAGTAAAGTAACTGCAACACTCGACGAAGAAGCTCAGATCAGATCGACTTGCACGTTGGGCCAATCAATGGCAAATGAAATTGAACGTTGACAAATGTAAAGTGTTGCACATCGGAAAAAAAAAAAACAATCGCGCTCGGTACGTAATGAATGGCCTACAACTTTCTGCAGTAAGTAAAGAAAAGGATCTTGGAATCACTATATCAAGCGATTTAAAGCCCGGTTAGCATTGTTCAGAGTTAGTTAAAACTGCAAACAAATTGGTTGGCTTCATCGGACGAGTCTTTAATAATAAATCGGAAAAAGTAATTAAAACTGTATAATTCGTTGGTTCGACCCCGTCTAGAGTACTGTGTACAGTTTTGGTCTCCCTACTACAGAAAAGACATAGAAAAGTTGGAACGGGTTCAACGAAGAGTAACAAAGATGATTCCAAGGTTGAAAAATTTGTCATATGAACAAAGGCTTAAAGAAGTATATTTATTCAGCCTATCAAAACGAAGAATGCGAGGCGATCTAATAGAAGTGTTTAAAATGTTTAAAGGATTCATTGATATTAATGCGGAAGATTACTTTACAATTGATCGATCAAATAGAACAAGAAGAAATCACAATTTGAAGATAAGTGGTAGAAGATTCTTATCGCACGAAGCTAAACAGTTCTTCTTCAATCGAGTTGTTAATGTTTGGAGCTCTCTACCCTGTGATGTCGTTGATAGTACAACAGTTACGGCCTTCAACAATAGATTAGACAAGTGTTTTGAATCCAACCAGCAACTAAGATATTACTCATTGTCGTAATAACGTTAAGTTCTTTTGAATACTGGTGTCCTTGTCCGCTTTTATCGCCCGGTTAGTGGTAGCAGTAATGGTAGTTCTTTCCTCTTTCCTACATAATTTCCATGCAGTTTTTCCATGCTGGATGGTTCTTTTTCCTTTCCTGCCAGCTTTGGCTGGAGGGATTGGGGGGGTGGGGAGGAGCCTTCGCCTTTGCTGTCCTTCATCTTCCACCTTTGATTAGATAGTTAGTGTAGCTTGTCACAAACAGCCTCGTAAGATCCATCAGGTCTGCTGTTGTTTGTTCTTCCTTTTTGTCCACTGTACACCTTCACCTTCCTACAGGGACAGATTAGTACAGTCCAGCCTTTCACTAGCATAGTTAAAACACCTCCAAGTCTCTCTGCAGCACATGACACATTCTGATTCCCTTGCTTCGAAACTCTTTCTGAACTGGCGGAACAGGCCAATTGGATGTTAACTAAACCACCGATAAATGCGTTCACTAGCCTCTGGCTACCCGCGGGCAGTGGGAAGAGGTAAGAAGCCGACTGTGTGAGAGAGTCTCCCTCACTCACCGTCTCGACCTCATCCCTACTGATACGTTGAACCCAGCTCCTAGTCACCAAGCTTGTTAGTGTTATATTGATACAATGTTAAGGTTACTTAAAGAGTTGAATTGACACACACCGTCTCGACCTCACCCCCACAAGTTCCCTAGCATACTGACTGAGCTGGTACCTCACTTGTTGTGTGTCACTATGTAGTACGTGAACATTCCTTTTTGTGTGGGCTCATGATCACCCCTTTGGTATCTTAACCCCACACGAATACCTTCCCCCATGCTCATCTTTGTGAACACATATCGATCAGTGGTTGAAGGGGGACATTTTTTTGTATAATTCTGCTCCATAGAAATTTGACTAGGGAAGTTTTTGATAGCTATTGCCAGGACTCTATATCTATATCTATATCTATCTATCTATCTATCTATATCTATATCTATATATCTATATCTATATATCTTATCTATATCTATCTATCTATCTATATCTATATCTATCTATATCTATCTATCTATCTATATCTATCTATCTATCTATCTATCTATCTATCTATCTATCTATCTATCTATCTATCTATCTATCTATCTATCTATCTATCTATCTATCTATCTATATATATATATATATATATATATATATATATATATATATATATATATATATATATATATATATATATATATATATATATATATATATATATATATATATATATATATATATATATGTATATATATATATATATATATATATATATATATATATATATATATATATATATATATATATATATATATATATATATATATATATATATATATATATATATATATATATATATATATATATATATATATATATATATATATAGATATATATATATATATATATATATATATATATATATATATATATATATATATATTATGAAATTATCCCATATGGGTAGGCCCTTCTGGTGATTGGAATGACGAGTTCTAATCAGTATTGTAGAGTACTTCGGTGAAAGCTCGCTTCCATTACCAACAGAGTGAGTTGTCAATAGCATTGTTAATTAACTTCAATAAGCTCGCTCTCATTACCAACAGAATGATGAAGTGTAAATAATATTGCTACTTAACTTGAATAGGTTCGCTACCATTATACACAAACAGAATGTGAGTAAACTTAATCATAATTTAACATTGTATTGCGTAACCCTAACAACTATGAAACTCACTTAATAATAATATATTAAAAACAGAGGATCGAGGCTGAAGGCAACACACTAACATAGTTATAAGACCTCCAAGCCTCTCTGCAGTACATGAAACCTTATGATTCCCTAGCACAGAGCTTGAGAGTGTCACCTTCCTACACCTTCGCCTTCCAACAAGGTCAGATCAGTGCAGTCCAGCCTTTCACTAGCATGGCTATACCACCTCCAAGACACTCTACAGCACATGACACCTTCTGATTCACTAGCCCTAAGCCAGAGAGTGCCACCTACATACAGGGTCAGATTAGTGCAGTCCAGCTTACACTAGCATAGTTATAACACATCCGAGACTCTCTGAAGCACATTACACCTTCTGATCACCTACCACTGAGCCAGCGAGTGCCACATTCCCACACCATCACCTTTCTAAAGTGTCAGATTAGTACAGTCCAGCCTATCACTAGTATAGTTATAACACCTCCAAGCCTCTCTGCAGCACATGACACCTTTTGATTCCCTATCACAGAGCTTGAGAGTGCCACCTTCCAACGCCTTAACCTCCCTACAGGGATTAGGGACAGGGATTAGTGCAGTCCAGCTTTTCAGTAGCATAGGAATAACGCCTCCATGCCTCTCTGCAGTACATGACACCTTCTGATTCCCTAGCACGGAGCCAGTGAGTGCCACCTTCCTACAGGGTTAGATTAGTACAGTCCAGCCTATCACTAGCATAGTTATAACACCTACAAGCCTCTCTGCAGCACATGTCACCTTCTGATTCCCTAGCACTAAGCCAGAGAGTGCCACATTCCTACGCCTCCACCTTCCTACAGGTTCAGAATAGTGCAGTCCAGCCTATCACTAGCATAGTTATAACACCTCCAAGCCTCTCTGCAGCACAGGACACCTTCTGATTCCCTAGCACTAAGCCAAAGAGTGCCACCCTCCTATAGGGTCAGATTAGTGCATTCCAACCGTTCACTAGCATAGTTATAACACCTCAAAACCTCTATGCAGCACATGACAACTGCTGATTCCTTTGCACTGACCCAGAGAGTGCCACCTTCCTATAGGGTCAGATTAGTGCAGTCCAGCCTTTCACTAGCAGAGTTATAACGCCTCCAAGGCTCTCTGCAGCACATGACACCTTCTGATTCCCTAGCACTAAGCCAGAGAGTGCCACCTTCCTACAGCTGCAACTTCCTACAGGGTCAGATTAATGCAGTTCATCCTTCCACTAGCATAGTTATAACACCTCCAAGTTACTCTGCAGCACATGACATCTTCTGATTCCCCTGCACTGAGCCAGAAAGTGAAACCTTCCTATAGCTACACCTTCCTACAGGGTCAGAGTAGTGCAGTCCAGCTTTTCACTAGCATAGTTATAACACCTCCAAGCCTTTATGCAGCACATGGCATCTTCTGATTCCCTAGCACTGAGCTTGAGAGTTACACCTTCATACACCTTCACCTTCCTACGGGGTCAGATTAGTTCAGTCCAGCCTTTGACTAGCATAGTTATAACATCTCCAAGTCTCTCTGCAGAACATGACAACTTCAGATTCCCTAGCACTACGCTCCAGAGTGCCACCTTCCTACAGGGACAGATTAGTGCAGTCCAGCCTTTCACTAGCATAGTTATAACATCTCCAAGCCTCTCTACAGCACATGGCACCTTCTGATTCCCTAGCACTGAGTGAGAGAGTGCCACCTTCCTACACCTTCACCTTCCAACAGGGTCAGATTAGTCCGGTCCAGGCTATTACTACCATTGTTAAAACTCTTCCAAGCCTCTCTGCAGCACATGACACCTCCTGATTCCCTAGCACATAGCTTGAGAGTGCCACCTTCCTACACCTTCCCCTTCCAAAAGGGTCAGATTAGTTTAGATCAACCTTTCACTAGCATACTTATAATACATCCAAGCCTCTAGGCAGTACATGACACCTTCTGATTCCCTAGCACTGAGACAGAGTATGCCATCTTTCTACAGAGTCAGATTACTGCAGTCCAGCCTTTCACCAGCATAGGTATAACATCTCCAAACCTCTCTGCTGCAAATGACACCTTCTGATTCCCTAGCACTGAGCTTGAGAGTGCCAACTTCCTACACCTTCACCTTCCTACAGGGACAAATTAGTGCAGTCCAGCCTTTCACTAGCATAGTTATAACACCTCCAAGCTCCTCTGCAGGACAAGACACCTTCTGATTTCCCAGCACAGATGCAGAGTGCCACCTTCCAACACCTTCACCTTCTTTAAGGGTCAGATTAGTTCAGTCTAGCCTTTCACTAACATAGTTATCACACCTCCAAGCCTTTCTGCAGCACATGACACCTCTTGATTCCCTAGCCTTGACCTTGAGAGTGGTGCCTTCCTGCAGGATCAGATTTGTGCAGTCCAGCATTTTACTAGCATAGTTATAACACTTCTAAGCTTCTCTGAGGCACATGAAAACCTGATTCCTTAGAATTGAGCCAGAGAGTGCCACCTTCCTAAACCTTCACCTTCCTACAGGGTCTGATTAGTGCAGTCCAGCTTCTGAGTAGCATTGTTATAACACCTCCAAGCCTTTCTGCAGCACTAGGCAGCTTCAGACTCTCTAGCACTGAGCCAGAGAGTGCCACCTTCCTACAGGGTCAGATTAGTGCAGTTCAGTCTTTCACTAGCATAGTTATAATACCTCCAAGCATCTCTGCAGAACATGACACCTTCTGATTTTCTAGGACTGAGCCGGTGAGTGCCACCTTCCTACGCCTTCACCTCCCTACATAGTCGGGTTACTGGAGTCCAGCATTTCACTAGCATATTTATAACATCCCCAAGCCCCTCTGCAGCACATGGCACCTCCTGATTCCTTAGCACTGACCCAGAGAGTACCACCTTCTTACAGGTTAGATTAGTGTTGTCCAGCCTTTCACTAACATATTCATATCACTTCTAAGCCTCTCTACAGCACATGACACCTTCTGATTCCCTAACCCTGTGCCAGAGAGTGCCACTTTCCTAAACCTTCAGCCTCTTACAGGGTCAGATTAGTTCAGTCAAGCCTCTCATTAGCATGTTATAACACCTCCGAGCCTTTCTGCACCACATGACACCTTCTGATTCCCTAGCACTGACCTTGAGAGCGCCATCTTACTACACCTTCTCCTTCCTAAGGGGTCAGATTAGTGGAGTCCAGCGTTTCATTAGCATAGTTATAAAACTTCCAAGCTTCTCTGTAGCACATGACACATTCTGATTCCCTAGCACTGAGATTAACCTTCCTACACCTGCACCTTCCTACAGGGTCAGATTAGTGCAGTCTATCCTTTCACTAATATAGTTATAACACTTCCAAGCCGCTCTGCAGCACATGACACCTTCTGATTCCTTAGCACTGAACCAGAGAGTGCCACCTTCCTACAGGGACAAAATAGTGCAGTCCAGCCTTTCACTAGCCTAGTTTAGACACCTCCAAGCCTCTCTGCAGCACATGACACCTTCTGATTCCTTAGCACGTACAGAGCCAGATAGTGCCAACTTACTAGACCTTCACCTTCCTACAAGGTCAGAAAAGTTCAGTCCAGCCTTTCACTAGCATAGTTATATCACCTCCAAGCCTCCCTGCCGCACATGACACATTCTGATTTCCTAGCACAGTGCTTGGCAGTGCCACCTTCCTACATCTTCACCTTCGTACAGGGTCAGATTAGTACATTCCAGCCTTTCAGCAGCATAATTATAACACCTCCAAGCCTCTCTGCAGCACATGACATATTCTGATTCCCTAGCACTAAGCCAGAGAGTCCCACCTTCCTACACCCTCACCTTCGTCAGATTAGTGCAGTCCAGCCTTTCACTAGCATAGCTGTAACACCTCCAAGCCTCTCTGCAGCATATACGACCTTTTGATTCCCTTTGAGCCAAAGAGTGCCACCTTCCTAGAACTTCACCTTCCTAGAGAGCCGGATTAGTGCAGTCCAGTCGTTCACTATCATAGTTATAACACCTCTAAGCCTCTCTGCAACACATGACACCTTCAGATTCCCTAGCACTGAGCCTGAGCGTGCCACTTTCCTACAGGGTTAGATTAGTGCAGTCCAGCATTTCAGTAGTATAGATATAACACCTCCAAGCCTCTCTGCAGCACATGGCACCTTCTGATTCCCTAGCACTGAGCCAGAGAGTGCTATTTTCCTACACCTTCACCATTTTACGGAGTCAGAATAGTGCAGTCTAGCCTATCACTAGCATAGTTATAACACCTCCAAGCCTCATTGCAGACATGGCACTTTCTTTTGCCTGAGCATTGAGCCAGAGAGTGCCACCTTCCTACTGGTCAGAGTAGTGCTGTCCAGCCTTTCACTAGCATAGGTATAACACCTCCAGGCCTCTCTGCAGCACATAACATCTTCTGATTCACTATGCATGAGCCAGATAGTGCCACCTTTCTACAGTGTCAGATTACTGCAGTCCAGCTGTTGTATAGTCATTACACTTCAGCGGCACCGAAGCACTGAGCAGCTCTTCGGAACAGCAATCCGAGGATACATGTACTGCCAAGGCTCGAGGATCGGACATTCCCTGTCTGGCCTCTTTATAGAATACATCGCAACCCCCGCTCCTTCGTGTGTGTCATTCACTCCTCAACACGTGGCGACGAGGATGGGATTCTGAAGGAATCGAGTGAAGCCCCGAGGACGAGAATGGCAGCAATAATTGGAGCGGTGGAGCAGTACTCAGATGGAGAAGATTTCGAGGCCTATACAGAAAGGTTCGAACAGTTCCTGGAGGTCAGTAATATCACCGAGGAGAATCGGAAACGGGCGTTGTTCCTGACTGTCTGCGGCCCGACGGTGTATCAATTACTGAGGAACCTGTGCGTCCTGGGGAAACCCTCTAAGAGGACACTGAAGGAATTGATTCGTCTCGCTACCCAGCACTATGCGCCCAAAGTTTCAGTGGTGGTGGAAAGGTTCAAATTCAACTCTGAAAATCAAAGGGAAATCCTGACAATCAGCAGTTACGTGGCAGAACTGAAGAGGAAAGCTTCCAACTGCAGCTTTGGGGCAAACTTAACAGAGCAGCTTCGAGAAAGATTGGTCGGTGGAGTGTCGAGCGAACGGATCCGGCGGAGGCTGTTACGAGAGGGCGACGACTTAACTAGGGACAAAGCGTGCAAACTGGCATTATCGATGGAGGCAGCAACCACGGAGGCGAGGGTACTAGGAGGGGAGCACAAAGAAGCCCAGGTGAACAGAGTGGAGCCGCCGCGAACGAAGCCCGGGGACCAGAAAGAACCAACGAAAAGGTGGGACAAGGCCAGGTTGCAAAACAAGTACTTGCCTTGTGAGTAGTAGTGTAACTTGTAATCGGTGTGGCAGTAGTTACCACAAGGCAACGGAGTGCCCATTTAAGGATAAGGAATGCTTCAGGTGCAGTCGTAAACGCCACACCAGGCGAATGTAATGTGTCGACGGCGAGGCAGAGTAAATAGCGTGGAGGATGAGGAGCAAGAGATTAGTGATGAGGAAGAGAGGGTGGAGGTGTTTGGTATTTTACAGCTGCCTGGACAACAGCGGAGAACCCGGAAAACCCCACCACTGACTGTGACGTGAGCGTGCAGGGCACAGAGATACGCATGGAGGTGGACACGGGAGCGAGCAGCACGGTCATCAGCGAGGAGGAGTGGAACAGGCTACGCAGCAAACCAAGACTTGAAGCCTCCAACAGGCGGTTAGTCACATACACAGGTGAGGCACTTCAGGTACGAGGAGTAGCCATGCTGGAGGTCAAGTTTAAAAATCAAGTATAAACTCTGCCGTTAAAGGTAGTGAAAGGAACAGGGCCCTCGCTCCTGGGTCGTGACTGGCTACTGGTGATTCAGCTGGACTGGAAGGATATGGTAGGCAAACTTGGAGTTGCGGAGAAGAATGGGGATAAACTTAACCAATCCTACACAAGCACAGTGAGGTCTTTTCACAGTCTTTAGGACACATGCCGATCAAAGCACACCTGCGTCTCAAGGAAGGAGCACGACCGGTGCGGAAGAAAGCGCGACCAGGGCCACACGCCCTTTACCCACTCGTGGACCAGGAGCTGGAGAGGTGGATTAAGGAAGGTATTGCCGAGCTCGTGGAGACTGACAACAACAGTGGCTAGGCGACACCGTTGGTGGTAGTGCCCAAAGCAGGTGGCAAAGTAAGGCTGCCGGCTGACTACAGAGTGACGGTAAATCCCCAGTTGGATATAGTTAAGCACCCCTTACCCTCCCCGGAAGAGTTGTTTACAAGGATAAAAGGGAAGAGGTTTGCAAAGCTAGATTTGAGAGATGCTTATCTACAGATGGAGTTAAGTGAGGAATCAAAAGACCTAACAACTGTAGCTACGCATAGAGGATTGTTGAGGATGAACAGATTGCCCTTTGGTTTAGCTTTCTGTGGGGACATTTTCCAGGCGGCGATGGACAGAATATTAGAAGGAATCCCCTCCTGTGTGGCATACTTAGACGACTTGCTGGTGATGGGCACGAACACAGAAGACCTTATTGAAACTATGGACAAAGTGCTGGGGAGACTGAAAGAGAATGAAATTCGGCCCAAAAGGTCAAAGTCTGAATTAAATTTGCAGGAGGTGCACGGAGCTGAAACCCATACCCGAGAAGACCGAAGCAATAAGGAGGATGCCGAACCCGAGTGATGTACCGACACTCCGGAGCGTATTGGGAGCGGTGGGTACTAGTCCCGGCTGTTGCCACACCTCGCCACTAAGTTGTCGCCATTGTATGAGCTACTCAAGAAGGGAGTTAAGTGGCGATGGACCAAGGAATGTGAAGAGGCGATGGCAAGGGTAAAACAGACGTTGGCCAGCAACCCAGTATTGGTGAGATACGATCCACAACTACCGGTCAAACTGATAACAGACGCGAGCGAAGTAGGAGTCGGGGCGGCGCTAATGCAAGTTTTACCTGGAGACATAGAAAGGCCGGTGACGTATGCGTCAGGAATACTGACACAAACAGAGCAGAAATATCCCATCGTAGAAAAGGAAGCGGTGGCAGTTTCTTACGGTATTAGGAGATTTCATCAGTATTGCTATGGGAGGAAGTTTACCCTTGTCAGTGATAACAAAGCACTTTCCAGAATATTGAACCCCAGCAGAGAGATGCCGCCGTTGGGGGCAGCGCCGATGCAGCGATACGCCCTTCAACTAGCGGCCTACAGCTACGATGTGGAGGTAAGACCCTCTGCAGACAGGAGGGTCGCCGACACCTTGTCCAGACTATCTCTCCCGGGCATCGTCGACAAAGGAGCAGAAAGAATAGAAAGGGAAGCCAAGACAAGTAACGTGTTATATATGGACGAGGGACCTTCAGTGACAGCAAGAGAAGTGTCAGCGGCAACGCGGCGTGACAGAGTCCTGGGAAAGGTGCTGGCGGCAGTAAGGTCAGGCGGATTGCCGGAGGAGGCAACAGCAGAGGTAAGCAGTTACAAGTCTCGGATGGAGGAACTCTCGACAGAGGGGGATTGCTTAATGTGGGCATGTGGGGCACTCAGGATGCGTGAGGATGAAGCAGCTGGCTCGACGATATGTGTGGCGGCCGGGTCTCGACAAATAGCTGGAGGAATTGGCGAGAGCGTGTCCAGGATGTGCGGAGAAGCGGGCAGCACCACCACAGTCAGCGGTCCACCCATGGGAGAGAACACGAGGCAGAGGCTCCATGCAGATTTTGCGGGGCTAATTATGGGAACAACGCTTTTCATAGTAGTGGATAGCTACTCAAAGTGGATAGAGGCAGTACCAATGAAAACCACGACGACGGCTCGAACTCTTCATGAACTGAGTGTACTATTTAGCAGGCTTGGTTTACCCCTACAGCTATGCACAGACAATGGCCCGCAGTTTACGTCGGAAGAGATGGCATCTTTCGTTAAGCGGAATGGAATCCGGCACATCAGAGTGGCGCCATACCACCCGGCGAGTAACGGACTGGCGGAGAGAGCGGTGAGCACTGTGAAGGAAGGAATAAAGGCAATGATGGGGGACTGCAAGTCGGTAGAAGGGAGCCTGACGAAATTTCTGTTAAACTATTGTTTTACTCCACACAGCAAAACAGGGAAAACACCGGCGGAAATGCTGATGGGCAGGAATATACGCTCAAAACTAGACCTACTTCTGCCCGACGAAGAGACCGCGATGGAGAGCAGGCAAGACCAACAGATGACGGGGAGAAGGGTAAGAACATTCCGGGAAAATGACATAGTTTGGGCAAGAAGCTATGTGGGACCGAAATGGAGGAGAGGGAGAATAATAGCCAAGACGGGACCACTGTCCTACGAAGCAGATGTTGGAGGAAATACCTTGTGGTCCTGCCACGCGGATCAAATAATTTTGTTAAGCAGTGACAGGCCTGCCCAGGACAAAATTAACGGAGAATCCCCATTGTCAGCAGGTGACGACCAAGTGCCCCAGAGAGGTAACAAGAAGGCCACGGACATAGACACCCCAGCCGCTCAAGGGGAGACGGCTGAGCGGCGATGGGACGATGAGGACACGGAGGCACGCAGCGGGGCAGCGGCGGATATACAGCATCCCCAGCTAGTAGACAGAAGACCATCCAGACAACCACGACCGGGAACAGAGGGGAGGGCGTCAACCAAACCGGGAGAGGCGGCAGCAGAACCGCCGCCAGGGCTAGGGCAAACGCGCCGGCCAGAGGGATCAACAGGAGAGACACCCGGGGAAAAAAGAAAACTTCTGCCGAGACGAGGCGACGATCGGCACGACAAAGGAAGCCGCCTGGCAGATATCAAGCAACTATGTAAATGGTGACGGCAGTAAAGGGGAGCTTTGGTGACTGGAGATGGTGGTGGATATTTGGGGGATAACATACAATTTTGGTAGGAGGGTGATTACCCTTCAGCGGCACCGACGCACTGAGCAGCGCTTCGGAACAGCAATCCGAGGATACATGTACTGCCAAGGCTCGAGGATCGGGCATTCCCTGTCTGGCCTCTTTATAGAATGCATCGCAACCCCCGCTCCCTCGTGTTGGCCATTCACTCCTCAACACCAGCATCTCACTAACATAGTTATAACACCTCCAAGCCTCTCTGCTGCATATGACACCTGATTCCCTAACACTGAGCTTGAGAGTGCCACCTTCCTACAGGGTCAGATTAGTGCAGTCCATCCTTTTACTAGCATTTTTATACCACCTCCAAGCCTCTCTGCAGCACATGACACCTTATGATTCCCCAACACTGAGCCAGAGAGTGCCACCTTCCTACAGGGTCAGATTAGTGCAGTCCATCCTTTTACTAGCATATTTATACCACCTCCAAGCCTCTCTTAAGCACATGTCATCTTCTGATTTACTAGCACCGAACTTGATAGTGTTACTTTCCTACAGGGTCAGACGAGTGCAATCCAGCATTTCACTATCATTGTTATAACACCTCCAAGCCTCTCTGCAATACAAGACAGCTGAGCTGAGCACTGAGCCAGAGAGTGCCACCTTCATACAATGTCAAATTAGTGCTGTCCAGCCTTTCACTAGCATAGTTATAAAAACTCAAAGCGTCTCTGCAGCACATGGCACCTTCTGATTCCCTAGCACAGAGCTTGAGAGTTCCACCTTCATACACTTTCACCTTCCTAAAGGGTCAAATTACTGCAGTCCAGCCCCTCTCTAGCGTAGTTATAACACATCCAAGCCTTTCTGCAGCACATGACACCTTCTGATTCCCTAGCACTGAGCTTGAGAGTGCCATCTTCTTACACCTTCTCCTTCCTAAAGTGTCAGATTACTGCAATCCAGCTTTTCACTAGCATAGTTATGACACCTCCAAGCTTCTCTGAAGCACATGACACCTTCTGATTCCTAAGAACTGACCTTGAGAGAGCCACCTTCCTACACCTTCACCTTCCTTCAGGGTCAGATTAGTGTAGTCCAGCCTTTCACTAGCAAAGTTGCAATACCTCCAAGACTCTCTGCAGCACATGATACCTTCACCTTCCTACAGGATCAGATTAGTGCAGTCCAACCTTTCACTAGCATAGTTAAAACACCTTCAAGCCCTCGCAATGAGCCAGAAAGTGCCACCTTCCTACAGGGTCAGATTAGTGCAGTCCAGATTTTCACTAGCATAGTTATAGAACCTCCAAGCCTCTCTGCAGCACATACGACCTTTTGATTCCCTAGCACTGAGCCAAAGAGTGCCACCTTTCTACAGTGTCAGATAACTGCAGTCCAGCCTTTCACTAGCATAGTTATAACAACTCCAAGCCTCTCTGCAGCACATGACTCCTCCTGATTCCCTAGCACTCAGCCAGAGAGTTCCACCTTCCTACATCTCCACCTTCCTACATGGTCAGATTAGTGCAGTCCATCCTTTCACTAGCATTTATATAATACCTCCAATCCTCTCTGCTGCATATGACACCTGATTCTCTAATACTGAGCTTGAGAGTGCCACCCTCCTACAGGTCAGATTAGTGCAGTCCAGCCTTTCACTAGCATAGTTATAACACCTCCAAGCCTCTCTTCAGCACATGACACCTTTTGATTCTCTAGCACTGAGCTTGATAGTGCCACTCTCCTACAGGGTCAGACTAGTGCAATCCAGCATTTCACTATCATTGTTATAACACCTCCAAGGCTCTCTGCAGCACAAGATAGCTTTTGAGTCTCTAGCACTGAGCCAGTGAGTGCCACTTTCATTCATTGTCAAATTAGTGCTGTCCAGCCTTTCACTATCATAGTTATAACAACTCCAAGCCTCTCTGCAGCACATGACACCTTCTGACTCCTTAACACAAACCCAGAGAGTGCCACATTCCTACACCTTCATCTTTCTACATTGCCAGATTAATGCAGTCCAGCATTTCACTAGCACTGGGGAGGCGGTAACTGAATGGATAGCGTTACGGCCCAGCGTTCAAGAGCTCCAGGATGGACGTGGGCTTGAATCCTAGCCGCCACACAGCTGAGGATTTTCAGTCACCGCCGAGTGGCTTAAGACTACACACAGACTGGCCTGACGACCACCTATAAACCAGGGCTCTAGATAACCTCTCCAAAGGGAGGCTCAAAGATGAGTTCCGGGGGACAGCATCAGTCTACAAAAGATAGTGCAACTATAAACACTCGCCTGCGCCAGAATGAACTGGGCCGACCATCAGGCCCCACTGGGTAATGCCTACCGGAGCAATAGGCCGCGACATAAACAAAAAAAATAAGTATAGCACCTCCAAGCCTCTCTGCAGCACATGACACATGACTCCCTAGCACTGAGCCAGAAAATGCCTCCTTCCTACACCTTTACTTTCCTACAGGGTCAGATAAGTGAAGTCCAGCCTTGCATTAGCATAGTTATGACACCTCCAAGCCTCTATGTAGCAAATGACACCTTCTGATTTCCTAGCACAGAGCTTCAGGGTGCCACCTTCCGACACCTTCACCTTCCTTCAGGATCAGATTGGTGCAGTCCAGCCTTCACCAGCATAATTATAACACTTCCAAAGCCCCTTTGCAACACTTGACACCTTCGGATGCCCGGCCACTGAAAGTGCCACCTTCCTACACCTTCACTTTCCTACAGGGTCAGATTAGTGCAGTCCAGCCTTTCAGTAGTATAGTTATAACACCTCCAAGCCTTTCTGCAGTACATGACAACTTTTGATTCCCTAGCACTGAGCCAGAGAGTGCCACCTTCGTATAGGGTCAGATTAGTGCAGTCTAGATTTTCATTACCATAGTTATAACACCTCCAAGCCTTTCTGCAGTACATGACAACTTTTGATTCCCCAGCACTAAATCAGAGAGTGCAACCTTCGTACAGGGTCAGATAAGTGCAGTCCAACCTTTCACTAGCATAGTTATAACACCTTCAAGCCTCTGCACCACATGCCACCTTCTGATTCCATAAAACTGAGCCAGAGAGTGCCACCATCCTACACTTTAACCTTCCTACATGGCGAGATTAGTGCAGTCTTGCCTTTCACTAGAATAGTTACAACACCTCCAAGCCTTTCTGCAGCACATGACTCCTGATTCCATAGTACTGTGCTTGAGAGTGCCACCATCCTAAACCTTCACATTCCTTCAGTGACAGATTAGTGTAGTCAAGCCTTTCACTAACATAGTTATAACACCTCTAAGCCTCTCTGCAGCACATGCCATCTTCTGTTTCCTTAGCACTGAGCCAGAGAGTGCCACCTTCCTGCACCTTCATCTTCCTCCAGGGTCAGATTGGTGCAGTCCAACCTTTCGCTAGCATAGTTATAACACCTCGAAGCCTCTCTACACCACATGACACCTTCTGACTCACTAGCCCTGAGCCAGAGAGTGCCACCTTCCTACACAATCACCTTCGTACCTGGTCAGATTAGTGCAGTCCAGCTTACACTAGGATAGTTATAACACATCCAAGCCTCTCTCCAGCACATGGCACCTTGTGATTCCCTAGCACTGAGGCAGAGAGTGCCAGCTTCCTACTGGATGAGATTAGTGAAGTCAAGCCTTTCACTAGCATAGTTATAGAACCTCCAAGCCTCTCTGCAGCTCATACGACCTTTTGATTCACTAGCACTGAGCCACAGAGTGCCACCTTCCTACAACTTCACATTCCTAGAGGGCCAGATTAGTGCAGTCCAGTCGTTCACTATCATAATTATAACACCTCCAAGCCTCTCTGCAGCACATGACACCTTTTGATTAACTAGCACTGAGCCAGAAAGTGCCACTTTCCTACACCTTCACCTTTTAACAGGGTCAGAATAGAGCAGTCTAGCCTAACACTACCATAGTTATAACACCTCCAAGCCTCATTGCAGCACATGGCACTTTCTTTTTCCTGAGCATTGAGCCAGAGAGTGCCACCTTCCTACAGGTCAGATTAGTGCAGTCCAGCCTTTCACTAGCATAGTGAAGGGTAGTCCTCCCCCAGGGAGGACTACCCTTCTGGCTGCCGAACCGAGAGGTGTCTTGATAACTCCTCGAACCTCTTTCTTCTCAATTTCTGCAACATTCGCGGTCTTCGCTCTAATTTTCATTCTGTGGAACATCATCTCTCCTCCTCTAAACCTCACCTTCTCTTCCTTACCGAAACACAGGTTTCTGAGGCTACTGACAGCAATCTCTACTCTGTTCCCTCCTACTGTCTCTATCCTAAGTTTCAATCCAAAGCTGGATGTTGCGCCTATGTGCGCAACGACATCACTTGCTCTCGTGCCCAAACCTTGACTCTTCTGAATTTTCTACCATTCTATTACTAAATACATATGTGCTGTTTATCTCTCACCTAACTCTACAAACTATGTAAAATTCTTTGACTATTTGAATTCTAAAGTGGAGCACATCTTGACCCACTCTCCCTTTGCTGAAATCTCCATCCTAGGAGATTTCAATGTTCACCACCAGCTTTGGCTTTCATCCTCTTTCACTGACCATCCTGGTGAACAAGCCTACAACTTTGCTATCCTCAACGACCTAGAGCAGTTGGTCCAGCACCCTACACGTATTCCCGACCGTCTTGGAGACCGGCCCAACTTTCTAGACCTCTTCCTTACCTCAAACCCTTCTGCTTATTCTGTCAAACTGTTTTCTCCGTTGGGCTCCTCCGATCACAATCTTATTTCTGCATCCTGTCCTATCGCTCCTGTACACCCTCTGGACCCACCGAAGAGGCGATGCTTCTGGCATTTTGCTTCAGCTCGGTGGGACGACCTGAGGATGTACTTTTCCGATTTCCCGTGGAATGATTATTGCCTACAAGATAGAGGCCCCTCTGTGTGTGCTCAGCGCATCACAGAGGTGATTGTCTCTGGAATGGAGGCATACATTCCTCGTTCTTTCTCTACTCCTCACGCTTAAAAGCCTTGGTTTAATCACGCTTGTTCTCGTGCTGTCAATGATAGAGAGGCAGCTCAGAAAAGGTACCAGAGCCTTCAAACGAATGCTAATTATGAACTTTACATTTCTGCCCGAAATCGTGCCAAATCTATTCTCCGACTAACCAAAAATTCCTTCATTAATAGAAAATGCCAAAACCTTGCTTTCTCTAACTCTTCCCGTGACTTCTGGCATCTAGCCAAAAACATCTCCTCCAACTTCACTTCTTCATCTTTCCCTCCACTCCTCAGTCCTGACGGCAACACTGCCGTCTCATCTATCTCTAAGGTTGAGCTCTTCTCTCAAACTTTTTCTAAAAACTCCACTCTGGACGATTCTGGGCATATTCCTCCTACTCATCCCCCCCTCTGACTCCTTTATGCCTGTTAAAAAGATTCTTCAAAATGATGTTTTCTATGCCCTCTCTGGCCTCAATCCTCAGAAGGCTTATGGACCTGATGTAGTGCCTCCTATTGTCCTTAAAAACTGTGCCTCCGTGCTCTCACCCTGCCTGGTCAAACTCTTTCGCCTCTGCCTGTCAACATCTACCTTTCCTTCTTGCTGGAAGTATGCCTTTATACAGCCTGTGCCTAAGAAGGGTGACCGCTCCAATCCCTTAAACTACCGTCCTATAGCTTTACTTTCTTGTCTATCTAAAGCTTTTGAATCAATCCTTAGCCGGAAGATTCAAAAGCACCTTTCCACTTCTGACCTTCTATCTGATCGCCAGTATGGGTTCCGCAAGGGGCGTTCTACTGGTGATCTCCTAGCCTTCTTAACTGACTCTTGGTCATCCTCTCTTAGCCGTTTCGGTGAAACCTTTGCTATTGCGCTGGACATATCAAAAGCTTTTGATAGGGTCTGGCACAAATCTTTGCTTTCTAAACTACCCTCCTACGGTTTCTATCCTTCTCTCTGTACCTTTATCTCCAGTTTCCTCTCTGACCGTTCTATTTCTGCCGTGGTAGACGGTCACTGTTCTTCCCCTAAATCTATTAACAGTGGTGTCCCACAGGGTTCTGTCCTATCTCCCACTCTTTTTCTGTTGTTCATTGATGATCTTCTTTCCAAAACGAACTGTCCTATCCATTTCTACGCCGATGATTCCACTCTGCATTACTCAACTTCTTTTAATAGAAGACCCACCCTACAGGAACTTAACGACTCAAGGCTGGAGGCTGCAGAACGCTTAGCCTCAGACCTTACTATTATTTCCGATTGGGGCAAGAAGAACCTGGTGTCCTTCAACGCCTCAAAAACACAGTTTCTCCACCTATCCACTCGACACAATCTTCCAAACAACTATCCCCTATTCTTTGACAACACCCAGCTATCACCTTCCTCAACACTAAACATCCTCGGTCTATCCTTAACTCAAAATCTCAACTGGAAATTTCATATCTCTGTCACGGGGTAAAATAAGATTTAATAACAGGAGTGTGCTCACAAGGCGATAGCTAGCCGACAAGGGTTGATTCCCGCGGCACGCCAGGAGACAACGGTGTACACACCCTGACTTGGGAGTACTAACACGACTTACCTGCTCAAATCTCCCGTGGGGTTCTTATTTACTCTCCTTATGGGGCTGGAAGGCACATACGCACAGGCAAAAGGGTTACTAATAAAGCTCGTGTACAACTATGCACTAACTTTATTACACACAAAGAAAACACAGACAAATCTCACATACACACCAAGCTGAGCCTAGCGTTACTCGTGCTCGCACAAGACTAACCTGCCCTGGCTACACTAACAACTAGCTGCTTAACTTGGTGTGGAGGGAGAAGAGAAGAGGTTCGTTGCACAGCCTTGCTCGAGGTGGCTGCAGCTTGTCCTTCCTGCCGTGGGTCCTCTCATCAGGCGCGTGATGTCGGCGGTAGATGCGGCTTTCAGGAAGAGGCCGCCGCGGACTCGACACACCCAAACTGAGACCCGGTGTGGGCTGTATCCCGAAGTGGTGAAGCCCAGGATCCCCACACTCCAGCAGGAGGAAAACCGCGTGGTGCCAAGAGGAGGCGAGAGTAGAGGAACGTGACCTCACCAGACGGCGGTCAGGGGGAGAAGGCTGAGCTCGCAGGCGGCGAGCTACACGGTGACCCGACCTCTCTCAGGCAGAGGTGCTATACACTGCTGGCGCGGGAATACACGGGGCACTTCCGACAGCGCTCTGAACACACTGCCATAGGCAGGTATAGTTAAAGCTTCCCAACATGTTGCTAACTTGCAGGTTCAGGGCACAGCAAATGTCGCGTAGATAACTACAGCATGTTAGACAACGCAGGGAAGGACAGCAGACCTCGCGCCGCAAGCAGCCCAGCCCGTGGGTGGCCATGGGGGTACAGCGCTACCAGCCTGGCCCGGGAACTCTGCACAGACAATACAAGACTTCCTCATCAACAGAGGCGTAACTAGCTGCAGTAATGCACACTAATGTGCATCTGCAGAGTGGAGTGGTGACTCCTGAAAGTGCGTAAGCGCAGGTAAAACACAGCGGGCGACCCGCAACGAAAATGCACGCCTTGGCATCACTACGCTCGTCGCCTAGGCAACGAACAGGCTGAGTCATCGTGACCCGCCCCGCGCCTAGGTCACGTGACGAACTAGGAAAACGCGTCAACAGCCTCCCTATAGCAAATAATATAAAAATAACTTGTCGCGAATCTAAACCGCGACAATCTCATCTCTTACAAAATCAGCTTCCTCGAGGCTGGGCGTTATGTACCGTCTCCGCCAGTTCTTCTCCCCTGCACAGTTGCTGTCCATATACAGGGGCCTTGTCCGCCCTCGTATGGAGTGTGCATCTCATGTGTTGGGGGCTCCACTCACACAGCTCTTCTGGACAGAGTGGAGGCTAAGGCTCTTCGTCTCATCAGCTCTCCTCCTCATACTGATAGTCTTCTACCTCTTAAATTCCGCCGCAATGTTGCCTTCTTTCTATCTTCTATCGATATTTCCACGCTGACTGCTCTTCTGAACTTGCTAACTGCATGCCTCCCCCCCTCCCGCGGCCCCGCTGCACTCGACTTTCTACTCATGCTCATCCCTATACTGTCCAAACCCCTTATGCAAGAGTTAACCAGCATCTTGACTCTTTCATCCCTCACGCTGGTAAACTCTGGAACAATCTTCCCTCATCTGTATTTCCTCCTGCCTACGACTTGAACTCTTTCAAGAGGAGGGTATCAGGACATCTCTCCTCCAGTATCTGATCTTGCTTTCGGCCACCTCTTTTGTTTCTTTTTTAGGAGCAGCGAGTAGCGGGCTTTTTTTTTATTATTGTTTTATTTGTTTGTGTGCCCTTGAGCTGCCTCCTTTGTTGTAAAAAAAAAAAAAAAAAAGTTATAACACCTCCAAGGCTCTCTTCAGCACATGGCACCTTCTGATTCACTAGCACTGAGCTTGATAGTGCCACCTTCCTACAGGGTCAGACAAGTGCAATCCAGCATTTCACTATCATTGTTATAACACCTCTAAGCCTCTCTGCAGCACAAGACAGCTTCTGACTCTCTAGCACTGAGCCAGAGAGTGCAACCTTCATACAATGTCAAATTAATGCTATCTAGCTTTCACTAGCATATTTATAACAACTCCAAACCTCTCTGTAGCACCTGCCACCTGATTAACTAGCACTGAGCTTGAGAGTGCCACCTTCCTACACATTCACCTTCCTACAGGGTCAGTCCAGTGCAATCCAGCATTTCTCTATCATTACTATAACACCTCCAAGCCTCTCTGCAGCACATGACAAATTGTGATTCCCAAGCACTGAGCTTGAGAGTGCCACCTTTCTACACATTCACCTTCCTACAGGGTCAGATTTGTGCAGTCCAGCCCTTCACTAGCATAGTTATAACACCCCCAAGCCTCTCTACAGCTCATGACACTTTCTGACTCCTTAGCACTGAGCCAGAGAATGACACCTTCCTACAGTGTCAGATGAGTGCAGTTCAGCATTTCACTAGCGTAGTTATAACACCTCCAAGCCTCTCTACAGCACATGACACCAGATTCCCTAGCACCGGGGAGGCGGTCTCGTGTTCAGGAGGACGCGAGTTCAATCCCCGCCCGGTGCCACCAAGCTGGGATTTTTCAGCCGCCGCCGAGTGGCTTAAAACTACCCACATGCTGTCCAGAAGACCACCTATCAACCCGGGCTCTAGATTCTAGGATCAAAAATGAGCTCTGGGAGGGCAGCATGAGCCAATGCAAGATGGTGCCACTATAAACACTCGCCTGCGCCAGAACGGGCTGGGCCGACCATCAGGACCCACCGGAATGAAGCCTTGGACCGACCATCAGGATCCACCGGGAAGAAGCCTACCGGCGCAATAGGCAGCAATGTGTAAAAACAAAAAAAAACAAAAAAAAAAAAACTGAGCTTGAGAGTGCAATTTTCCTACAGGGTCAGATTAGTTCAGTCCAGTCTTTCACTAGCATAGTTATAACAGCCCCAAACCTCTCTTCAGCACATGACACCTTCTGATTCCCAAGCACAGAGTTTGAGAGTGCCACCTTCCTACACCTTCACCTTCCTACAGGGTCAGATTAGTGCAGTCCAGCCTTTCACTTGCATAGTTTTAACTCCTCCAAGCCTATCTGCAGCACATGGCACCTTTTGATTCCCTAGCACTGAGCTTGAAAGTGCCATCTTCCTACACCTTCACCTTCCTACTGAGTCAGATTAGCTCAGTCCAGCCTTTCACTAGCATAGTTATAACACTTCCATGTCACTCTGCAGCACAAGACACCTTCTGACTCCCCTGCACTGAACCATAGAGTTCCACCTTCCTACACCTTCTCCTTTCTACATTGTCAGATTAGTGCAGTCCAGCATTTCACTACCATATTCCCGACCGTCTTGGAGACCGGCCAAACATACTAGACCTCTTTCTAATATCTAATACGCTGATGACTCCACTCTGCATTATTCAACTTCTTTCAATAGAAGACTCTCTCAACAGGAATTACATGACTCCAAGCTGGAGGCTGCAGAAAGTTTAACCTCAGACCTTACTATCATTTCCGAGTGGGGTAAAAGGATCCTTGTGCACTTTTTTTTATTTTTTTTTACGTCGCGGCCTATTGCGCCGGTAGGTTTCTTCCTGCTGGATCCTGATGGTCGGTCCAAGGCTTCTTCCCAGTGGGTCCTGATGGTCGGCCCAGCCCGTTCTGGCACAGGCGAGTGTTTTTAGTGGCGCCATCTTGCATTGGCTCATGCTGCCCTCCCGGAGCTCATCTTTAATCCTAGAATCTAGAGTCCGGGTTGATAGGTGGTCTTCTGGACAGCATGTGGGTAGTTTTAAGCCACTCGGCGGCGGCTGAAAAATCCCAGCTTGGTGGCATTAGTCGGGGATTGAACTCGTGTCTTCCTAAACGCGGGGCCGTCTCGCTATCGCTCAGCCACCGCCTCTATAATGCATCAAAAAACACAATTTCTCCACCTATCAACTCGACGCAATCTTCCAAACACCCTTACCCCCGATTATTCGACAACACTCTCCTGTCACCATCTTCAACACTAAACATCCTCGGTCTATCCTTAACTCAAAATCTTAACTGAAAACTTCACATCTCGTCTCTCACTAAATCAGCTTCCTCAAAGTTGGGCGTTCTGTATCGTCTCCGCCAGTTATTCTCCCCCGCACACTTGCTATCCATATACAGTGGCATTGTCCGCCCTCGTATAGAGTAAGCATCTCATGTGTGGGGGAGCTCTACTCACACAGCTCTCTTGGGCAGAGGGGAGTCTAAGGCTCTTCGTCTCTTCAGCTCTCCTCCTCATACTGATAGTCTTCTACCTCTTAATTTCCGCCGCAATGTTGCCTCTCTTTCTATCTTCTATCGATATTTTCATGCTGACTGCTCTTCTGAACTTGCTAACTGCATGCCTCCCCCCCTCCCGCGGCCCCGCTGCACACGACTTTCTACTCATGCTCATCCCTATACTGTCCAAAACCCTTATGCAAGAGTTAACCAGCATCTTCACTCTTTCATCCCTCACGCGGGTAAACTCTGGAACAATCCTACTTCTTATGTATGTCCTCCTGCCTACGACTTGAAAACATCTCCTCCAGAAATTGACCTCTCTTTTGGCCACCTCTTTGGATTCTTTTTTTTGTGTGAGAAGCGAGTAGCGGGCTTTTTTTTTTATTGTTGTTTACTTCTTATTGTGCCCTTGAGGTGTCTCATTTGTTGTAAAAAATTTACTTATAACACCTCCAAGCCGCTCTGCAGCACATGACACCTTCTGATTCCCTAGCACAGAGCTTGAGCGTGCCACCATCCTACACTTTCACCTTCCCACACTGTCATATTAGTGCAGTTCAGCCTTTCATAAGCATAGTTATAACACCTACAAACCTGTATGCAGCACATGACGGCTTCTGATTCCTAAGCACTGAGCCAGAAAGTGCCCCCTTCCTACAGGGTCAGATTAGTGGAGTAGAGCCTTTCACTAGAATAGTTAAAACACCTCCAACCCTCTCTGCACCACATACGACCTTCTGATTCCCTAGCACTGAGCCAGAGAGTGCCATCTTCCTACACCTTCGCCTTCCTTCAGGGACAAATTAGATTAGATCAATCCAGCCTTTCACATGCATAGTTATAACACCTCCAAGCCTCTCTGCAGCACATGCCACCTTCTGATTCCCTAGCACAGAGCTTGAGAGTGCCACCTTCATATTGGGTCAGATTAGTGCTGTACATCCTTTCACATGCATAGTTATAACACATCCAAGCCTCTCTGCAGCACATGACACCTTCTGATTCCCTAGCACAGAGCTTGAGAGTGCCACCTTCCTATTGGGTCAGATTAGTGCTGTACATCCTTTCACATGCATAGTTATAACACATCCAAGCCTCTTTGCAGCACATGACACCTTCTGATTCCCTAGCACAGAGCCAGAGAGTGCCACTTTCCAAAAGGGTCAGATTAGTGTAGTCGAGCCTTTCATTAGCATAGTTATAACACCCCCAAGCCTCTCAGCAGCACATGACACCTAATTCCCTAGCACTGAGCTTGAGAGTGACACCTTCCTCAACCTTCTCCTTCCTACAGATTTAGATTTGTGCAGTCCAGCCTTTCACTAGCATAGGTATAACACCTCCAATACTCTCTGCAGCACATGACACCTGATTCCTTAACACTGAGCCAGAAAGTGCCACCTACCAACAGTGCCATATGAGTGTAGTCCAGCCTTTCACTAGCATAGTTATAACAACTCAAATGCTCTCTGACACCGGATTTCCTTGCAATGAGCTAGAGAGTGCCACCTTCCTACTGCAGCACCGTCCTACAGGGCCAGATTAGTGCAGTCCAGCCTTTCATTAGAATATTTATAACACCTCCAGGCCTCTCTACAGCATATGACTCCTTCTGATTCCCTACCATAAAGCTTCAGAGTGCCACCTTACTACACCTTCACCTTCTTACAGGGTCAGATTAGTGCAGTTTTGCCTTTCACTAGTTTAGTTATAACACCACCAAGCCTCTCTGCAGCAAATGGCACCTTTTGATTCTCAAGCACAGAGCTTGAGAGTGCCACGTTCCTACACCTTCACATTTCCACATGGACAGATAAGTGCAGTTCAGCCTTTCACTAGCATAGTTAAAACATTTCCACGCCTCTCTGCAGCACATGACACCTGATTTCCTAGCACTGAGCTTGTGAGTGCCACCTTCCTACACCTTCACCTTCCTCCAGGGTCAGACTAGTGCAATCCAGCCTTTCACTAGCATGGATATAACACCTCCAAGCCTCTCTGCAGCACAAGACACCTTCTAATTCCATAAAACTGAGACAGAGGGTGCCACCTACCTAGAGAGCCAGATGAGTGTTGTCCAGCATAATTATAACAACTCTAAGGCTCTCTGCAGCACATGACACCTCATAAATCCCAAGCACAAAGCTTGAGAGTGCCACCATCCTACACCTCACCTTCCTACTGGGTCAGATTAGTCAGTCCAGCATTTCACTACCTCACACCTCGAATCTTCTCTGCAGTACATGACACCTTCTGATTCCCTAGCACTGAGCCAGAGAGTGACACCTTCCTACAGGGTCAGAATAGTGCAGTCGAGCCTTCACTAGCATATTTGTAACACCTCCATGCCTCTCTGCAGCACATGACACCTTCTGATTCCCTAGCACTGAGAGAGATAATGTCACCTTCCTACAGCTTAACCTACCTACAGGGTCAGATTAGTGTAGTCCAGCCTTTCGCTGATATAGTTATAACACCTCTAAGCCTCTCTGCAGCACATGACACCTTCCGTTTCCTTAGCACTGAGCCAGAGAGTTCCACCTTCCTACACCTTAATCTACCTAATCTACATAGTCCAGCCTTTCGCTGACATAGTTATAACACCTCTAAGCCTCTGCAGCACATGACACCTTCCGTTTCCTTAGCACTGAGCCAGAGAGTTCCACCTTCCTACACCTTCACCTTCCTACAGGGTCTGATTAGTGCAGTCCAGTCTTTCACTAGCATAGCTATAACATCTCCAAACCTCTCTGCAGCATATGCCACCTCCTGATTCCCTAGCACTGATCCTGAGAGTGCCACCTTCCTAAAGCTTCTCCCTCCTACAGGGTCAGATTAGTGCAGTCAAGCCTTTCAATAGCATAGCTATAACACCTCCAAGCCACTCTGCAGCACATGGTACCTTCTGATTTCCTAGCACTGAGCCTGAGAGTGAGTTCGAATCCCAACCTGGGCAGTCAGCATGGAGCTCACCCAGCTGCTCATCTTCTCTTGCGGGCTGGTCGATAAATGGGTACCTGGGCAAACCTGGGGAAGGTAAACTGTGGTAACCTGGATGTCACGCTGACCCTGTGTCACGGGGTGATGGGCTCCTCCCTCCAATAGCTCAAGGGCCATTGTTACGGAGATAAGCATTGCGGCCACGCTCAGCTGGAGCGTATGCCCCCATCTTTACTATTTTGGTTGGTCCCAGCCAATTGGTGACGCAGGCAACTGTTTTATATTGCCGCAATCTTGCTTGACCAATCCCCAACCCCCCCTCCGCCTCCCCGAGCTTCACTTGATCTCTTTAGATAGATTCGCTGGAGTCTGGTTGATGGGCAATGATGAAGACAGCATGTGGGTAGTCTTTGGCCCCTCAAAACACTAAAGTGAACTAAAGAATAGCTATTAAAAGGGACGAAAATCATCATCTATAGGAAGTAGCAATAAAGGATATATTTGAAACATATACCCCTATTTTTCAAAGAATCACTTCACATACATTCATGGATCCACAGCGTTTTCTGATACTTTCATTTGAAGCTGCTGTCATTTTTCTTTGTGGAATTTCAGTGAGGACTTGTCTAAAACGTGATGTGATCTGGTTAGACTGTTAAGAGACTAGACAGAGTTGTGGTGTGGTGCTCGCCAGTGGCTGGCTGGCTGTGGATGGTCAGTCTTAAGACTGGCTCAAACAGCCAACCAGGCTACTTATTATGATAGAATATGATTCAAGACTACTCCAACATGTGTTTGAAACCAATGTAGAGAATATTGAGGTTTACATTCATTTGATCATTTTCATTTAAAAAAAATTCAAAAAAATCGAAAGCCAGACAATACCACCTTCCAACACCTTCAACTTCCCACAGGTCAGATTATTGCAGTCAAGCCTTTCACTAGCATAGTTATAACACCTCCAAGCTTCTCTACAGCACATGACACTATACATTCCCTAGCACTGAGCAACAGAGTGCCACCTTCCTGCACCTTCATTTTCCTACAGGGTCATATTAGTGCAGTCCAGCCTTTCACTAGCATAGTTATAATATATCCAAGCCACTCTGCAGCACATGACATATGATTCCCTAGCACAGAGCCAGAGAGTGCCACCTTCCTAAACCTTCACCTTCGTACAGGGTCAGATTAGTGCAGTCCAGCTTTTACCTAGCATAGTTATAACACCTCCAAGCCTCTCTGCAGCACATGCCACCTTCTGATTCCCAAGCACTGAGCCAGAGAGTGCCACCTTCCTATAGGATCAGATTAGTGCAGTCCAATATTTACCTATCATAGTTATAACACCTCCAAGCCTCTCTGCAGCACATGACAACTTCTGATTCCCTAGCACTAAGCCAGAGAGTCCCTCCTTCCTACACCTTCACCTTCCTCCATGTTTAGATTAGTGCAGTTATTAGATTTATTATACTTTTTATAGCACACAAACAACGACAGACACCACCGCCGGGCACACACACACACAATAACAGACACCACCGCCGGGCACACACACAACAACAGACACCACCGCCGGGCACACACTCACAATAACAGACAATACCGCCGGGCACACACACACAATAACAGACACCACCGCCGGGCACACACACACAACAACAGACACCACCGCCGGGCACACACACACAATAACAGACAATACCGCCGGGCACACACACACAATAACAGACACCACCGCCGGGCACACACACAACGACAGACACCACCGCCGGGCACACTCACAAGAACAGCCACCACCGCCGGGCACACACACACAACAACAGACACCTCCGCCGGGCACTCACACAACAACAGACACCACCGCCAGGCACACACACACAATAACAGACACCACCGCCGGGCACACACACACAACACAAACCACCACCGGGCACACACACTACGACAGACACCACCGCCGGGCACACACACACACAATAACA
>NW_026111729.1:32500-100000 GCF_024679095.1 Eriocheir sinensis
ATTATTATTATATTATTATTATTATTATCATTACGTACATTCTCTCAATGTTTCTCAAATATTTCCTGAATGTATCCAAGTTGTTTCTCATCTGCTTCCCGAGACACTAGGGAAACGTCTGGGATACATTGTTGTCATACAAAGATTCCTGGTGTGGACGCGCCTTAATGTCCTGCCTGCCTGTGCCGTGAGCTGTGTAAGGTGGCGGTTCGCAGTCTGTCAGTCTGAGTTGCCAGTTATGTAAGTGGGGTCTGTCTGTCTGTCTAAATTAGTGACTCTGTCTGTCTGTCTGCTTGTCTGTGTCTTGGTGACTGTCTGGCTGGGCGTCGGTTAGTCTTTTTCTAGGTCATGTCAGGCGACTGTCTGTGTGTTGTAAACTGAACAAATCAGTGACTATCTTTTTCTGTTTTCTTGTCTGGCTGTGTATGTGTTACGGGCTGTGCTGTCTCTCTCTCTCTCTCTCTCTCTCTCTCTCTCTCTCTCTCTCTCTCTCTCTCTCTCTCTCTCTCTCTCTCTCTCTCTCTCTCTCTCTCTCTCTCTCTCTCTCTCTCTCTCTCTCTCTGTTCGTTTTTCAGAAGAGGAAAGTAGAGTGGGAAAGATAAATCAAGGAGGAGAAAGAAAGGAAAGGAGGAACCAGAGAAGAGAGAATCAAGGAGGAGAAAGGAGAGGAAGAGGTAACTTGAGAGGGAAGGAGATAATTATATTTTGAGTCGGTCTGAAGCAATGATGTTTTATTTTTATTTATCATTATTTTATGTATTTATTTGTGCTTCACTTTAATCCCTTCTTCCCGCACCCACATCCTCGGTGCTCCCTGTTCCTTAGTGGGGGAGAGGAAGGGAGGGAAACAGGGAAGGATGGAACACACACGCCCTTATCCTGCATCCTCCACATCATAGAATAAAAACTGATGGTGACTCGAGACTCGCGGCGTTCGAACCCGCGAGTGAAGCAACGAGCCACTTCAACCATGACACGGGAGCAATCATCTCCACAACACAATCTCCTTAGCCATTAAACACAGGAATATAGAAACCTAGGAGCATCGGAGTATGAGAAGCACACTAGTCTGCCTTCAATTACGTTCAACATGACCAAAATAACCGGTATCCGTTGAAGCGTTTGAGTTCATTCAGTTAGAGTTTCAAGATTCGTCTGTTGCTCTCTACTCGGATGCTAACCCTTCGTCAGTCGCCGCTAGAGTTGGAGACAGGAAGGCCGCGTCGTGTCATGTATTCGTATTTATTGTGTGTTTTGGTGGCGTGTGGCGTTGCGGAAGGAAGCTGCTGCGGACGGGTAGGGAGGCGGGGGGCACGAGCTGCGCTGGGAAGAAAGGTGAGTGGTCATTTGTTGGGAGGTGAGCCGAGCGTCCATCATGGGCCAGGAGGGTGGTAGCTGGCCCCTCCAGCCTTCACGCGCAGGTGAGGAAGAAAGCGGGATACAAATTTTTACCGCAAACTTTTTAACATTTTTTTTTTTTTTGTTTAATTGATGTAAACGATTTTATGCACAATATTTCAACATGGACTGAACAAATTTGTGATTTTGTGTACTATAGTCTATCGAATCTATCTTGAGCCTCTAGGCACGGCTCCCCTGAGCCGCGCTAATGCTGCATCACCCCGTCGCTCTCCCCAGAGGAGCTGGCTACCTCTCTCTCTCTCTTATTTGCGTTATATTTAATATATTTTGCTTGGCTGTGCAGGACGCGAGAGTGAGACCTACGTGAGTCTTCCATGGTGGCGGAAGGGTGAATGGTGCGGCACCATCACCTGAGCCGCGTTGCCAAGTGAAATGGAAGGTTTACAGAGTCGCTGTCTTTCCCTCAAATACCAAGCCCTTCATAACACCATGCAGTCGTATTATATATATATATATATATATATATATATATATATATATATATATATATATATATATATATATATATATATATTATATATATATATATATATATATATATATATATATATTCCATAAATAAATAACGTACAGACTAACTGTGAGACAGATGGTGACGGCGGTGATAGTGGTGGTGGTGATGGTGGTGATAGTGGTGGTGGTGACGGCGGTGATAGTGGTGGTGGTGATGGTGGTGATAGTGGTGGTGGTGATGGTGGTGATAGTGGTAGTGGTGGTGAAAGTGATGATTGCAGAAGGTTGTATTGGTGGTGGCGAGGGTAATGGTGATGCTGGAATTGGGGCGCCTGAAGGTCATGGTGGTGATGGAGGGTGTGATGGTGATGATGGTGACAATGATGAAGATAGTGGTGATGATGGTGATAGCTTACCATAGTGGAGGTAGTGGTGGTGATGGTGATGGTACTGTTGAAGATGATGACAATGAAGTGGTGATGGTAGTAATAGAGGTGATGATTGTAGTGATGCAGACGATGATGACAATGATGATGAGGGTGAAGGTGGTGGTGGTGGTGGTGGTGGTGGTAGTGGTGAGGCAGCCCATTGTCCTTTTTACCTTGACATAAATTGAAGAACGAAGATTGGACTACATTTTCTCGGTCATTATCACATGAAAAAGAATATCAAAACAGAAGGTTACGCAAAGCCTTAGCCGCCAAGCATCACGTGTAATGAGTCTGACTGTATTCCCTCGCAGAATATTACTCCTGCATGCACTCATTGCCGTGACTATTGATCTTGTGCCGCCATCTCCCTGCAAACTGTCGAATCTCACCAGGTTAGGAAGCATCAACGCCACCCTTCGCCTGAGTACATTCGAGGTGGGGATTTTAAACCTCCCAAACTTAATCGTACTTTTCCCTCCCTTGTTCGTCTGTCAGTCTTCAGAGGAGGAGGAGGCTTGATTCAACATTCCTTGCTTAGTTCTTTCTTCGTGCGACGGCCCACACTTAATCGTGCTTCTCCTTCCCTTGTTCGTCTGTCAGTCTTCGAAGGAGGAGGAGGAGGAGGAGGATTGATTCAACAGTTCTTGTTTAGTTCTTTCTTCGTGCCTACCTTCTGTTTGTATACTCTAAATTACCATAATTACTTTCATGATTAAGAGTACCAAATAAGACAAGCACAAATATTTAAAAGCGGGTAAACTACAGGAAAAGCTAGTATAGTCGAGATTACCAGGATTACCTTCAAGATCAAGATGATGTAACAGGACTCAATCGCAAATTTCTAAAAGTGGGTAAAGTATAGCAAAAGTTTTGGCGCGGCCGTCTGGTGGGTCAGCCTCCGTTAGAGCGTCAAGTCATGGAAGTGAAGGGTCAAGGCCAGGCGGTATGAATCCCTGTGGCGCCGCGGACGTCAGGAAGAGCTTCAACCCCCCGAAATAGCGATCCCATATAAACAAAAGTAAAAGCTATCAAGAGAAAAGAGAAAAAGGAAATATTGTAAATGTTTTGCTTATATCTGCGTCCCTGGAGTCGGTTATGTAATGTAGTTATGGACCCTGTTGGAAAATGGTGCGCCATGAGAGAGGACGCCAGAGATATCCCGTTGCAGGCATAACCTCTACTTTAGTTTATTGTTTCTCATGTATGCGTACCAGGACTTGGTGTTATGTAATGTAGTTTTGGATCCTGTTGGAAAATGGTGCGTCACGAGATTGATGATGCTTGAGATATCCTGTTGCTGGCATTGTCTCTTTGTTCTAGTTTAGCCCATTCAGGTTACGGAGTTCAGTCTGCCGCTCTGTTAGGTAACGCTATTTTCTGTGATTTGTTGTTGTTGTTGTGAGAAGAAGTACATGTGGTTTTCAAAAAGTATTCAGGCACCTCAAAAAAAAAAAATAATCATGTGTTCGCTTTTGTAAATCTTAAAGCAGTCTAATGTTTTTTTTTTGTGTATTCTATTATTTATTTACTTAATGCATTCCACTGACGTCTCTTCACATCCACACACTTAAGTTTCTCTCCTCGCTCTCAAAATGGAAAGAAAAAAATACAAAACCTGCCACCGGTCTAAACTTATCTTTCTATTATCTTTTTGTTTCATCCCGAGTGCACAAACAGGTGACGGAAGGGGGCAGTGGGGGGACAAGCAAGGAATGTTGAACTAAGCCTGAGCCGTTTACCGCCGCCTCTAATGAACTCGGCGAAGACTGGCGAATATATTTCCTAACCTGACAAGATTCAACGTTACATTTTGTTTAGCAACTTGTACTCTCGCTAGGAACAGAGGAAACATGGAAACATGGACTAGCAGGCAGCAGAAAGCCTGTTGGCTCATTACTAGGCTGCCTGCGTTCAGTGATTTAATCAATCCGTTTGCCATAGGGTGGCTTGCAGCAAAGTGGCGATCAATGCGTTTCTTGAAGGAGTTGATGGTCTCTGCGCTAACCACTTCTGCAGGAAGGCTGTTTCAGTGGCGAACAACTCTATTCGAGAAATAACTCCTGCCGATGTCGGTATTGCATCGCTTTTGCTTGAAATGTTTTTCCGTTGTTTCCTGTTCTCAGGTTAGTTAGTTAGAGGAGGAAGAGGAGGAATACATAGGAATACATAGGAGGAACATACACCAGAAGACCTATCGGTCTATGGCGAGGTGTATGCTTACTACCGCTACTATTAGTAATCTACGTGTGGTAGAACAGGACAGAAAAGATGAAGGAGGAGGAAATAACAAGAACATGGTAAGAAAAGGAGGTAGACAGTAAAGAAGGAAGGTAGTAAAGGAGGGAGATGGAGGAGCAGGAGAATGAGAAGGCGAGAGAACGAAGAGTAGTGGAAAGAGAGGAAGAGATGAGGTTTTCGAGAGAGAGAGAGAGAGAGAGAGAGAGAGAGAGAGTAAAGGTCCATATCTCTTAAATAATCACAGAAAATTCCTATAATGTGTTCTACCTCGTCTCTGGCTTATGTTCTTACCTGTTTGTCCGTAATCACCCGCCGCGGCCACCTGTAATTAGCTCCCTACCGCCGCGTCCTCAGGTGGGCGCGTGCTACATGTCACCTTGGCCTTGCTACACCTTCCTCTCCGCCCTTCGTTATGACGGAACCAGAACAGGATTTGCATTTCTCTCTGATTTGTGAGAGTGCGATCTAAGTAGTATATATATAAACTTCACACACAGCAGTATATATATATATATATATATATATATATATATATATATATATATATATATATATATATATATATATATATATATATATATATATATATATATAAAAACTTCTCAATCAGTAGTATATATATAAACTTCTCAACAGTAGTATATATATAAACTTCTCAATCAGTAGTATATATAAAATATATAAACTTCTCAATCAGTAGTATATATATAAACTTCTCAATCAGTAGTATATATAAACTTCTCAATCAGTAGGATATATTATATATAAGCTTCTCAATCAGTAGGATATATATAAACTTCTCAATCAGTAGTATATATCAATCAGTAGTATATATATAAACTTCTCAATCAGTAGTATATATATATAAGCTTCTCAATCAGTAGGATATATATAAACTTCTCAATCAGTGGGATATAGATAAACTTCTCAATCAGTAGGATATATATAAACTTCTCAATCAGTAGGATATATATAAACTTCTCAATCAGTAGGATATATATAAACTTCTCAATCAATGGGATATAGATAAACTTCACCTCGGCGTCTACGTTTTTCTCCCCCGCGGTGCACCTCTTAACGCCCTCTTTTCTTCTTGCATTCTTTGTTTTCTTCGTATTATTTGTTTTCGTTATTCTTCCTCCTCTTAATTATTTTCTTCCACCAGCTCTTTCTCGCGTTCTCCCTCTTCTATTCCTCCCAGATCCGTTTTTTTCTCTCCTACCTTCTACTTTTATCTACCATTCTCTCTCGTTCTTCTTCCCTCCAGTACCTCTTTTTTCCCTTCTAGTTTCTGTAGTCAAGAGCACGGCTATAGCAGGAATAAGTTTTTGGAAGAAGGGTTTGTGGATAGAAAGAACAGCATTGCCACGCTTCATGTCTCTTATTTTTCATTTTTTCGTCATCTTTTTCTGCTTTTCTTTTGGTTAGTTCTTCAACCGTTTTAACATTAACCTTTTTTTTCCTCACTTCCACCTCTTTATTTTATCCACATTTCTCCCTTCGTCCTCCTCCTCCTCCTCCTCCTCCTCCTCCTCCACCTCGCCCTCCTCCACCTCATCTTCATTGTCGCCATTCTCCAATCCTCTTTTAACCAATCTCTTGCCTCTCTCTCTCTCTCCCTCTTTTCCTCCTCCTCCTGTTCCTCCTCCTCATATTATCTTCTCATCCACCCCTTCCCACCTCCTTCCCTCTCATTTTCCTCCTACCCACCAATTTTTCTTGCCACTCCCTTCCTCCACCCACTTCCTCCTCCACCTCCCGTCCCTTCTCTTCCCCTCCAGTCGTTTTCCCTCCCCCCATCTTTCCTTCTTCTCCCCTCCTCTCTCTTTCTCCCTTCACTCACTTCGTCACTGAGGCCGCTTCAGGGACGCCGCCGTCATTTCCCTAATGGTATTGTCGAATCTCGCAAGTCCCCGTATATCACATTAGTCCTCGCCTCCGTCACGCCGCGCCCGAGGACTGGAAGGCGTGTGTGAGGGCGAGAAGGAGGGTGTTGCGGCGGGCGAGTCATGGATGAGTGGAGTGCGCGCGTTAAGTGGTACTGGTGGTGGTTGTGGTAGGGTGTGGTGGTGGTGGTGGTAGTGTAAGGATGAAGCAATGGTAACTCGGTGATGGTAGTGGTTGATCATATTAGGGTGGTGGTCGAGGTTACGTTGGTGGTTGTGGTGGTGGTAGTGTAGGGTTGAAACACCGGGGACGCGGTGGTAGTGGCGGTGGTTGTTGTGGCAGTGTTAGCAGTTATAGTGTGTTGGAGTTGTCTGCTTGCTCCTGTCTGCATGCTTGCCTGCTTTCTTGGTGTCTTGAATGCCTGCGTGATGTAGTTCGGTTAGTTATTCAAGTGGCTGGTGGTGAAGGGGTGGTGACGCGGTGGTGATGGTGGTTGTGGCAGGGATGACGTACTCATACTCGATATTCATAGTATAATACACTCGAATACGGTACTTTGTGTATTCATATTCGTATTCCAATAATTATTGATGGAAATTAAAGTATTCCCATTCGTATTCAAATACAAGGGAAAAGTATTCGTATTCTGCGAATAATCTGACGAATACTTTAAAAAATTAGTATCAGAAATAGCAGCCGTTGTTCCTTGCACGTTGTAAGGTGACACCCCTGTACTGAATGCTGGCACCAGCCATGTCACTGTTCGTGACTTCACTTTACTGCTGCATAACTTTAGAACAGTGCTCTACCCATGCAGTTACGTTAAGAAGGTATTTTCCAATAAAAAATATTCATGAATACTTTCAAGAAGTATTCGTATTTGTATTCGAATTAAAAACAATGCAGTGTATTCGAATTCGTATTCGTATTCGTCGGAGTTTGAAGTATTCGTATTCAAACACACAACTCTAGCAGCAGCAGTAGTAGTAATAGCCGTAGCAAAAGTAGTAGTAGTAGTACGTAGTAGTAGTAGAAGTAGTATAGTGGTAGTAGTTGTTGGAGGAGGAGTTGTAGTTGTATTGTTATCAGCATTACTAGCATTACTGATACGATAAAAACGAAAGTGCAGCGTGTGGGAAGTATAACAGTAACATAATGTCTAGACAATAAGAACAGAAAAGATAAGATATACGGTAGTAATAGTGCCAACAGAGGCTTCCCGCAACTCGGAGGTCACCTCGTCGTTAGCACCAGTTCCTTAATCAGAGGCTTCCCGCAACTCGGAGGGCACCTCGTCTGCAGCTTCACTGTCTCCGGCAGGCGTCAGGTCATGAACAGTGTTACGGGACCGTCTCAGGTGTTGGTATATATAAACTGAAGGAAAAAATAAGTAACGAAAAAGAGAAAAAAAACAAATATCTATATGGAAAAAAAGTACAAGCACAAAGGTAAGAGCAGGGATGGAGTATTCGTATTCGAGTAGACATTCGAATACCGTATTTGGGTGTACTATTCGTATTCGAATAATTATTGATGGAAATCAAAGTATTCTCATTTGTATTCGAATAGAAGGGAAAAATATTCGTATTCTGCGAATAATCTGACGAATTTTTTTTTTATTACCAGAAATAACAGCCGTTGTTCTTATCACGTTGTGAGGTGACACCCCTGTACTGAATGCTGGCACCAGCCATGGCACTGTTCATGACCTCACTTTACTGTTGCATAACTTTAGCAGAGTGCCATACCCGCTTTCGTTTAGAAAATATTTTCCAATAAAAAGTACTCATGAATACTTTCAAGAAGTATTCCTATCCGAATACACCACGCTTGTACCCACTCCAGCCCTGGGTGGTGGTGGTGGTGGTGGTGATGTGGTGCTTCAGGGTGGATGCAGAGCTCCCTTCCCAAAATGCTTCAACCCTCTCCTCTTCCACCGCCCTCTCTCTCTCTCTCTCCCCCCCACCCCACCCCGCCACGTGCGGGCGAGAAGGAGGGTGTGGCGGCGGGCGAGTCATGGATGAGGTACTGGTGGTGGTTGTGGTAGGGTGTGGTGGTGGTGGTAGTGTAAGGATGAAGCAATGGTAACTCGGTGATGGCAGTGGTTGATCATAGGTGGTCGAGGTTACGTTGGTGGTTGTGGTGGTGGTAGTGTACGGTTGAAACACCGGGGACGCGGTGGTAGTGTCGGTGGTTGTTGTGGCAGTGTTAGCAGTTATAGTGTGTTGGAGTTGTATGCTTGCTCCTGTCTGCATGCTTGCCTGCTTTCTTGGTGTCTTGAATGCCTGCGTGATGTGTTAGTTATTCAAGTGGCTGGTGGTGAAGGTGACGCGGTGGTGATGGTGGTTGTGGCAGGGATGACGTACTCATACTCGGTATTCATAGTATAATACACTCGAATACGGTTCTTTGTGTATTCATATTCGTATTCCAATAATTATTGATGGAAATTAAAGTATTCCCATTCGTATTCAAATACAAGGGAAAAGTATTCGTATTCTGCGAATAATCTGACGAATACTTAAAAAAAATATTATCAGAAATAGCAGCCGTTGTTCCTTGCACGTTGTAAGGTGACACCCCTGTACTGAATGCTGTGGCACAGTGCCATACCCACTTACGTTTAGAAAATATTTTCCAATAAAAAGTACTCATGAATACTTTCAAGAAGTATTCCTATCCGAATACACCACGCTTGTACCCACTCCAGCCCTGGGTGGTGGTGGTGGTGGTGACGTGGTGCTTCAGGGTGGATGCAGAGCTCCCTTCCCAAAATGCTTCAGCCCCCTCCACCCCCCCCCCCCCCCCCCCCTTCGCCACACCGTCCCAGCCTAGCGCGTGTCCTCAGCCTGAGCCTCGCTGCTTCAATAACTGTCCAACACACGACAGGCGGAGGAGGCTCCTGGCGGGAGAGCTGCCGTGCCGCGCGCCCGCTGCCTCCACTCACCCACTAATCCACCCATTCACCCACCCACTGACCCACTGTCGCAACCTTTCACCGACTCACCTAACCACCTTCTTTTAGGTGATGCCTATTTCGCCGGCAGGCTCTCTTAAAGGGTTCCTTGGACGACGCCAGGCAGTTAGCGTCGCAGGCACAATTTCAGTGAATCTTATTTAGAGTGGCTGCCGTGATGTAGGACTCTTGCCTGGCCCATGCTGCCCCTGGGCGCTCCACCTGAACGAGGCCGCTCAAGTTAGGGTTAATTCACCTGGCCATCATGTGGGTGGGCTTCCACACCTCGTCGAAGGTTAAAAATTGTCAGCGTGCTTCGGTGGGACTCGAACGTGGGCCCTCAGGCTCACCACTCCCGCACGCTGACCACTCGGCCACCGCTCCCATCATTCCATTGACACACCCATCTCCACCCTCGCCTCCACCCACTAACCCACCACCCACCGCCCCCTCCACCCGTGTCCTCCCCGCCTGCCCCCCATAAACCGTCCCACGCCCACTGCCCACAACACCCATCTCCCCCCACACCTCCATCCACCCACAAACCCACCCCCACACCACCCTCAACACATCGCTACTCGACTTTCCACCTCCTCCTTCTCCTTGCCTCCACTCACTAACCAATCCACTTACCAACTCTACCGTCTCCAGGCAACTCTGCCTCTTCCCTCCCTTCCCTCGACTCGCCCAGCAACCGAGCGCACACAGTCTTTCTTAACCATGGGAGAGCAGGGAGGGCGGAGCGGGTTAGCCAGGAAAAGGAAAAGAAAAGTGCGGGGTTGCTTAAAGTAGGTTCGTTTTGTTTTGCCAAGTAGCAGCTCTTTTTTTTCTTCTTTTTCTCCTTACCACTCTCCTCTCCGCTCCCTCACTCCCTCACCCTCGCTCCCACACTAACTCTCACTCACCTATCCCTCTCACCCACCCCTCTCAGGTAACCCTCTCACCACCACATAACACCCCTCTTCTTTTCTCCTTCTCCTTAACCCACTATCTTTATCTCTCTTCCTTGCCTCCACACATATCTTCTCCCTTCCCTCTCTTCCACCAATCCACACACTCCCTCCTCCCGTTACCCAGCATCCCTCTCATCTCCCTTCCTTCCATCTCTTCCACCACGCTACAGTCATCTTCTCCCATCTCCTTCCACACATCCACTCACTTAGCCTCAGCGTTACACAGCCTCCCTCTCGTCTCTCTTGTTTCCATCTCCTCTACATTCAGCCTCCTTCTCGTCTCTCTTCTCTCCACCTCCTCTACATTCATCTCCCTCCCTCCCGTCGGTAAGGTACACTCACACTCCCTCTCTCTCTTTTGCAGCATCACTCTCATCTTTCTTCCCACCGTCTCTTCCACCCATTCATCTGTATTTCTCTCTTTCTCTTTCGCATCCTCCCTCTCATCTTTCCCCTCTCCCCCATTTCCATCTTTTCTTCTCCCTTTCTTCCGCCATCAAGCACCACTCATCCTCCTTCCCTCCCTCTTTACCCCCCTCTCATCTCTGTCTTCCTCCTTGTTGGTCTCTCGGCGCAAGAAAAAGAATAAAAAAGAAAGCATCGGTAGCGTGACGAAACAGGAAATGGTTCTTATCATCATTTGTAGTAGTTTAGTTTTTTCCTAAGCATTATTTGACCTTTTTTTAGTTTGTTTTGTTCGTGCAGTCATTTGTCACTGTCTGTTCTCGTATTTATTTTTAATTCCTCAGTTTTTTTGTTCCTTTTGTTATTCTCCGCAGCATGGTTTGAGTGTTTGTGATTTGTGTTTTAGCGGTCATTTGTCTCGGTCCATTCTTTGATTCATTTTTTCTAGTCTTTTTTTTGTATTGGTTGATGTGCATTAATTAGCGAGCACTCAGTCTTCTCCATCTTTTATCTGCCTCGACGTGTAAGCACAGCAAAAGATAAAAAAAGACTCGTTTCATTATTAACGCGGCGAGCTAATGGCAAGAATTACTGCAATGTTTTTGTTTTCTTCAGTTCTGTCGGTCAAATCCTGTCTGTCGGTCAAACACTATCTCTGCGAAGCCCTTTATTCTTTTTTTACATGGCCATAGCACCGGTAGGCTCGTTCTCTTTTGGGGTAGTAGTGGACGGCCCCAGAACGTGAGCGGCGCAGGTGAATTTTATTTATAGTGATTGCCGTGATATCTGACTCTTGCTTGGCCCATGCTGGCCCCCGGTGCTCCTCTTGACTGAAGTCGGTGAAGTAAAGGTAAATTATAGATCTGGGGCAGCACGTAGGTAACCTTCCGCCACTTGACGATGGTTGAAAATTGTCAGCGTCTTGCGATGGGATTTGAACCCGGGTCCTCGGGATTACCACATCCACGCTGACCACTCGGCCACCGCCTCCCCAACATGTTTGCCGTAAGCATCTCGATAGTTAGACCTTCTGCGACCCCCTTTTCGCAATTTACCGAACGAGAGAGAGAGAGAGAGAGAGAGAGAGAGAGAGATTTACCTAAATGTAGTTTTATTACATACAGTAGAGGCAGTCGGGTGCAAAAAAAATAAACTAACGCAAGAAAACCCCGCAGAGTTTACAAGATTCCAGTCCTAGTAATAACTCGTAACCATTGCCCTTCCTTCATATCCATATCTTACTGTCGCCGTCTTTTCTTCAACTTGATAAATGCCCTTGTCCTGAAGTACCTGGGGATTTGGACCGCTCCGTCCGACATCAGTTGCATAAGTGATGCTAAATCTCTGCACTTGCTTATTTTTCATCAACTTGGCTTTTTCAACTTCAGATCGCGAGTTCGTGTACTTCCATTGATGTCCCTCTACTGATGTACCTCCATCTACCCGTCAAGAAAGCCTACTGGCGCTCTAGGGCAAACGTAGAAGAAAAGAAAAGCAGGACAGAGCGATTATGATTCAATACCTTAAACTTTGCGTCGGTTTTCTTACATTACTTTTATTTTTTCCCTCGGTTATTCCCTCTACTGTAAAAAGTATGAAACTACAAGTAATTAAATACAACAAGAAGAAATATAGATATCGAAGCAAGACAACACCACCCTGGCTTCAAATCTGATAAACTCTGCGGGATATCCAGTCAGTAACAAATTTCTACCTGCGACAGTTAGAATACAGCTACAGCTGCGTACAAACAAGTTAGAACATACATCTGAGCCGCTATTGCACATCAACGCTGCCGGCTCTCATATACGCAGCTATTTTCATAGAGTAATTATTTTTGTACCTTTGAGTGTAAATGCTAACTACAACTACGTGAACACAACAAATTAAAACACACTTCTGACTCACTAATAGACACAACAACATCACAGCCGGCTCTCACCTACGTCATTACTCGGCTCTAAATCACTCCCTCGCCTGTGTTTATGATGACATAGATGCATAACTGCTAAGCGCGTAACTCATTATAAAACACGGAATTGTCAGCCCGTTCGAGAGAGCAAAAACAGTTGCGTGGTGCCCGTCCGTTGATGCCGCTGCCCTGGCCGCTCTGTCGCCCCTACAGAGTTAAATACATAGAGGGTTCCCAGAGCCTGGATTTTGAAGCAACTGGCGGCCATCTTAGGGTGACGGATGGCGAGACAGATAAATTTAACATTACATATTTATGTCTACTAGTGCTATTATCAAGCTAGCAGCGCCTCGGCGATCCTCTGTCAGAAAGACTTGTTATTTTCTTGTCCATTTTTTACCTCTGATTATTGTTACATTGGTACATTTCATATACCATCTGAATCGGGAAGATGTGCTGAATTTGCAACTGTAAACGAGAATCTAATGCAATAAAAAGTACATGAATGACAAGGAGTTGAAGCAAAAAAGGTTAACAAAAATGTTTATACACTACCATGTATTTTTCTCATTATTTTATTGTAGGTGCTTACCTAAGTGCAATACATTTGTGATGATGATACGCAGCAATGTCTCATCAACACGATGATCGGCTCGGTTTTCCAAAATATCATAATGGTGGCTAGCTAATAGTGGTTAAGTGTAAACATGTGGAATCATGGAAAAGCCGCCAATCCTTCACCCTGTGGCGGCCGAGCACAGAGTTACAGGCAGGGGCAGTGGCTTCACCTCTCACCGTGGCGAGAGACTGGAGTAGAACCCTCTAGTATATAACTCTGTGGTCGCCGCTCCGTGAGTCATGGGGGAGTGCATCATGCTAACGGCGTGCTGGCTACAGGTGGTGCTTTATGTCGAGCCATTAAACTGTTTACATGCGAGTGTTATATTAATCTCTCCATTTATTTGTTTAGCTGTTTATATGAATGGCGTGATGGGCAGCTATTGCATGTGGCTGGTGTTTTATGTGTGGGGATTAGAATGTTTAGCAGTGCGTGTTTTTGGGTGTTTATTTATTAGTTTATTTGTTTGGTTATGTTTTAGCGGCGTGTTGGTTTCTAGTGGGGGTCGTTTCATGTGTAGTCGTTCAAATGTTAGCTGTTTTATTTATCTGTTTACTTGTTTTTATTTCTTGTGTTCCCTCTTATTTATCTTCCAATGGCGTCTTGATCACTAAACCTTTTTCTCATATATGTATTTAATGTTTTTTTCGGTCACTTTCTTTCTCATTTTCTTTATATTCCCTTTTTCTTTTTTTTATTATTTCTTCCTCTCTTCATTTTTCTTTTCTGTCGTTCTTTTCGTTTCTTTTTCTTATTTTCTTTCTTTCATTCCCTCCTAATTTTTCCCCCTTTTCTCTTTTTTGTTCTATTGCTATGAGGTTTTTCCTTTCGTTGCGTCACGAAGGTGCAGAAAAAAAGGACAAATTACTCTCCTAAAATATACACACCGTTCTGCCTTTCCCCTCCTTTCCCTTCCCCTATCGTCTGGCATTCTCGAGGCTGAATTATACATTATGAATACATTATACATGAATTATCAAGGTGGCAGCAGAGTGTCACAACAGTTGTGTTCAACTGCCGGGGAGGGAAGAGGGGGACACTGCTGTGGTTAACCTATTCTGTGTACCATGTCATCCTTGGCCATAAACACACCCACAGTACATTTCCAGAGATATAAAGTGTCTGCAAAAGGCCTAAAGAACGTACACGAACCATTTCTTAACCCATTCTGTGTACCATATCATCCCCTTCATAAACACACCTACAGTACCTTTCCCTTTATACTCTCAGTCTCATTTGCCGCGATCACAAGGGTACCGCTGAGCTCGTTCCACTCACCCACTTCCATATCCAGTTTTCCTCGCTCTCCACGCACCAAAAACTCATCCACCGTACCCATTTGCGATACAGGTCTTGAGGTCCCGGTGGAGTATAAGAGTGTTTTACGAGCGACGCATTGTCCGTAGTCTTCGTCCATAAAACAAACAAACAAAAAGCATGTACACGTGGATGGTTGGCTGGCTGTGTGCGTGCGTGGCGTGTACAGGTGTGTGTGTGTGTGGGGGGGTTGTGACGTCAGAGAGGGAGGGGTAGAGGGGGGTGGAGGGTTTATTTAAGGGTAGGGTATATACTGTGTTGATATGTCTTTGAAGCTAGGAGGAAGGGAAGGAACAGAGGAAAGGGAAAAAAAGAAGGAATTAAGAAGGAAAGGAGGAAGGGAGGAAGGAGAAAGAAGAAAGAAGCAATGGAGGAGAAAAGGAGGGAGGAAAGAAGGAAGGAGGGGAAGAAGGGAAGAAGGGAGAAGGAAAGATCTGGTGCTGGGCGAGGCATTGTCATACGCAAAGGAAAGTTTTTTGATCCGAGTTCATACGAGAAAAAAATATAGTGATTAATGAAGTCTTATCCATCAACCTTAAGACATGGATGCAACAAAACGGTACGAGAAAAGTGGATGACGACTAAAGTGGAGCGGATGAACCATATGGTGGAACTAGATGTCAGGGAGGGCGAACGAGAGAGGAGAGAGGAAGAGGAAGGGGCGTGGTGGGTGACATACTAAAGACATGGATGCAAGAAAAGGGTGTAGAAGAGATGGATGAAGACTAAACTAGAACTGGATGAACCATATTGTGAGGCTGGATGTATGAGTGGGCGAGGGGGAGAGAAAGAGAGGGGAGAGAGGGGAGAGGAAGGGGCGTGGTGGGCGACATACTAAAGACATGGATGCAAGAAGAGGGTGAAGAAGAGATGGATGAAGACTAAACTAGACCTGGGTGAACAATATGGTGAGGCTGGATATGTGAGAGGGCGAAGGAAGAGAGAGTGAGGGAAGGGGAAGAAGGAGGAGGAAGAGAGAAAAAGGGGGTGACATACTAACCCAATCGCTGGCACTTCTGAGCCGATTCACTTTCAGTAACCGGCTGGAGGTCTGGCACTGGCACGCTGGAAGGAGGAGAAGAGTAGGCAGCCAGGCGAGCGGACGGGCAGGCAGGCGGGGCACTCGTCACCAGGGTTGGAGTAATTACACTTGAAAAAAATAATTACAGTTACAATTACTTTTTCATCCTGTCTGTCTGCTGTTAGTGTACCATAGTTTTCCTCCTCGCCCTCATCATCATCATCACAATAATCATCACAATCAGTCAATATTAGTCCACTGTTCCTCATCTGTTGCTCTCTGCTGTTAGTGTACCATCATTTTCATCCAGCCCTCCTCCTCCTCCTCCTCCTCTTCCTCCTCCTCCTCCTCCTCATCATCATCATCATCATCACAGCCATTCACTTAATCCACCATATTCCATTTTATCTATTGTTAGTGTACCCCATCCACTTCATCCACCTCCAGCAAAGGCTCTAATAACTATCCCTATCTAGTTCTCTGTCTGTCCTCTTCATTATTTTCATCATCTTCATCATTACCCATTATCACATTCATGATCAAAATCAGCCACTAGGAGTCCACTATTATCCATCTGTCACTCTCTCTGCTGTCAGTGTATCCCATCCAGCTCCATCCAACCCTAGCAAAGATTCTAATAAGTCTCTCTATATGTCTCTCTCTGCAGTGTTAGTGTATCCCATCCAGCTCCATCCAACCCCAGCAAAGGTTCTAATAAGTCTCTATATATGTCTCTCTCTGTAGTGTTAGTGTATCCCATCCAGCTCCATCCAACCCTAGCAAAGGTTCTAATAAGTCTCTCTATATGTCTCTCTCTGTAGTGTTAGTGTATTCCATCCAGCTCCATCCAGCACCAGCAAAGATTCTAATAACTCTCTCTGTCACTCCTCTCTGGTTGGAGCTCGAAGAGTGAGGACGTGTTGCTCTGTTCCTCCAACGATTCCTCATACGATCGCTATGGCAGAGGGAGCTTGTTTGGATATCGAAGCCACAGTAAGGGAGAAGGTGGAAGGAGAGTTGCAAACTGTCTCTCTAGGAAGAAGAAAATATGTGACAAAAAACGTGAAAGATATTCTGGAAATTATAGTGCCTGAAATATTCAAAGTGATAAGTGTAGCAGTGTCAACAGCTATGTTGGCCGCCACGAACCAGATGCTTCAAACTTTCAAGGACACATCGACTGGAAACTTACAGGCTCAAAGGCAAGTTTTATTATTGAAGTACGAGAATGATAAGCTTGAACAATACCAGAGATCAGACAACTTGCGTATCTAAGGATTGGAGGAGGAAATAGAGGAAACAGACGGAAGATTGGAGGAAAAAGTGGTCGAGCTTGCATCGAAAATGTGCGTGAGTCTGGATCAACGAGACATCTCTGTGGTTCATCGCCTGGGGAAGCGGAACGACGGCAAGCGACCAGTGATTGCTCGTTTCTGTTGTCGAAAAAAAAAAAAATGATTGGTAAAAAACCTGAGTTGAAGAAGAAGAATATGAAAATATTTGTTAATGAAGACCTAATACCGATGAGAGCAACAATGATGAAAATGGCGAAGGAGCAGGCAAATGTGAAAAATGTGACGACACGGAAAGGAAAAATAGTGGCATGGCTGAACGACGCTCCGAACAGTGCAGTCGAGATTGAAACTCCCGATGACTTATATAAAGTCAGAATAACGTCTCCTGACTGGAGGAGATTGAAAATGAAACACCTGATATGGAACGAGCCAGAATAGGTAAAGTAGAGAGCACGGGTCAATGCCTTGTCTGGAACTGACAAACCCACTACTGAAGCAACGTGTGAGGCTGCGAGTGTTCTGATGACACGACAAATTTCTATCCTTTCACTCAATGTTGGTGGCATTAAGAGCAAACTATGTGTATCAGAGTTTACTGATATGTGTGTAAATCATGATATTTTGTGTTTCAGTGAGACCAAGTGTGATGAAATTGATATGGATTTTGTCAAAGAAAGATTTGTGGACATAGGTTTTTCTGTAGTGTATTTGTGTAGGAGAGTTCTGAGTACCTTTAAATCAGGGGGAATCATGATTGCTGTTAAAAACGTCTTGACACCATTTTGGAAAGTCGTTCGAACTAAGTCCGAAGCTTTTGTGTCTGTATGCATTGATAAAGCATACCTCGGACTGCAGGAACATGTTCTTATAATGTCAGTGTACCTCCCCCCGAGTAGTGCTCGTTATGGTAATATTCAGTTGTTCGATGACCTTGAACATTTTCTGGTGGATTACAACGACGGTAATTATTGCAATATTATTTGTGGTGATTTTAATGCACGGACAGGTATCAAAGAAGATGTTCTTGAAAGTGATGCTCATATTGCTATAGAAGATCACTGTTTGAGAGAAAATGTAGAAGTGGTGGAAAAACTGTTGCCGTTAGGGATTCCCATTAAAAGAAATTCTGAGGATCATGGTGTCGATAATAGTTATGGTAAAAGACTATTAGAAATATGTGAAAATAATCTGGTGTGTATAATTTAGGGTGGAGCGTTTTTTCAACTTTTTGGAGTTCGGTTTTACAATAGTGTGGAAAAGTTGTGGAAGTGCATAAAAACGATGTGTGCAAAATTTTTGACTCCTAGGTTGATTCCTTCATGATTCGAGGGTCGTTTGAAAATTTCAAAAATAGGAAAAAATAGCATATATTTGAAAAATTCTCCAATAATCCATTTAGCATTCTCAGAGGTCACAATAGGTAAAAATCATCATAAAAACGTCTCTAGAACATATGTTCCAGGTTTCAAAGCTCTATCTTATCATCTTCATTATTCGAGGTTCATAAGAAAATTTCTAAAATATAAGGAAAAAACATATAATTGAAAATTTTCCCAAAATTAATTTTTGGGTACTTAGGGGTCGCAATAGGTAAAAAAAACATCATTAAAACATCTCTAGAATATGTGTTTCAAATATTAGAGCTCTAGCTTATCACCTTCATGGTTCTATAGTCACTCTTAAAATGACTAACTTTCGTAAAATTACTATAATTGCATCATATTTTATTACTGAATAGCATTATGTTTTTCACAAAAAAATGTTTTTCGTGCAATTTGCATAAATTAGGGTCATTGTTAGTTACCTTTGGCTTGTGGTTCCGGGTAGAAAATGGTACACCTCTTAGTTTATTTATATATTGTGATAGTATCACACAATACAAAAAATAATCCAGAACTCACCACGAGGAGGTGGGTGTACGTCGAGTTCCGCCCCACCCATCCCATCCGCCCTACCATATGAATGAGGCCATTTATTAGAATGAATAATCTTTCTTGGTTTCGAACCTGGGAAGTCTTTTCCTCCCTTCTAATTTACTTCGTATTAGTCCGTCTCTTGATTCCATCCCCACAACAATGGAAGAAGCATCTGTCACCATTTTGATGCATCTCTCCACTGCCTGGGTGTTGTTGCAGAATGACGTTAGGGGAGGTAAGTCGGCTGATCCCCTCTGAATGTCAGTGAGAAGATCAGTCGACAGATGCTTTGTCACAGGAGGTTCCGCCAGTTGGGTTGTTTGCCAATTGATCATAAAATGACACTCTTGGGCATCGAACATCAATTTGGGCAGTTTAAATTGCCTCAAAGAGGTTTGTCCTGCTGTTCTAGCTTTTATTATCCTACTGATTCCCAGTTTTCGGATGACATCATTCGTATCGTATATCATGGCAAGCAAAAGATTCTCGCTGTGTGCAAAATAGGAGTTGTTTTGGATGACTTTGTTCACAATCGTGCGGTATTTCTCTGGAAGAAACTGAGACTTGAGAATCAGTTGGTGTAAATGTTTGGCTCCCTGATCTGCGGAAGGGTTACACTTAATTTGGAACCAAACAGGAATGTAGACTTTCATGATGTACTGCACCAATATTTTCAGTGTCTCAGAGGGCGCAACTGTTGAAATATAAAGTCTTAGAATACTATTGGCAGTTGTCAACCATCTAGCATGATTTATTTTTCCAGGGTTCATTTTGGCCAAGTTTTGTGGACAAATACCACTCGAGACAGCCGAATAAATCATGAGAAGGTACTTTTGATCGGTACTCAAGATGCCTTTGTCAACTATTATGTTTTCACTCTGTATTGGTTCAAATTCTATAACTTCATTCTTCTCACAGTCAGCCAATTGTTTGCCTATTGTGCCGGTGAAAGTGCTTGGTCCTGTAGTTTTCCCATCTATTGCGTGAATAAGATGTCTTAGAGGAAGCTCGTTTGCGTGCAATAAACACACAAACCAATGCACTGGTCTTCCGAGTTTCTCTTCAATCAGCCTTATGACTCCCCCTTTCATTCCAGTGTTAACTGCTGTTCCGTCGCAGCCTATTGCTACAACTTTTGATGTATCCACTTCTTTAGAAGAAAAGAAATCCATTATAGTTGATGCAATGCATTTTGAAGTGCCCGTATCAGGTGTGAAATGACCAATATAGTGAGCTCCTGGTTCTTGAATCAACGAAATGTGTTCTTCTGTCACAAGTTGTAAGTGACCCGATGCATCTTTCACCTTAGTCGAATCCTTTCTCCCGTCAAAATAAATGCTTTCTAAGGGTTCTTCAACGAGTAAATTTTCTTGCAATTCTTGTCGAACTCTTTTCCTGGCTCTCCTTATCTTGTGTCTGTCAATAATAATGCCTTCATCTTTCTCGCCAACCACATTAGCTCCTTGTAAAACAACAGTTGCAATGGTAGCAGCAGCACGGTCTGACACACCAGTCTTATCAGAGAGTATGGCCAAGGATTTCAATTCCAATGCTGAATTGGTCTCTGTTCTCTCAATACGTCTCTTGGTGCTAGAACTCGGTTCATAATCAGATGAGCTGCTGTCAGAGGAAGATTGAGAAGAAGAATCGGGTAAGGCTTGATCTTCAACTCCGATGCTGCTTTGAGAAGCAGGAATTCCCCTCGATGTGCTTGCTTGACTCCTCATAAGTTTCTTTCTCATTCTCTTTGACTCTTGTACATCAACTGAGCCTATAGCCATTTTTCTTTCTGATCTTTGGTCCAGCAAAAATGGTTGTTCTTTGAGCGGTACTTTCTTCTCCTTCCGACATGAACATTTAGAGAACGAAACACACTTGCATGCGCTGATATCAAACAAATGATGTGACTTCTGCTTGAAGTCATTTAGTTTCTTATTGAATGTTTCCTTTTTTATACTAGTTGATGACTGAGTTTTCAAAATATTAACATATTTGCCATGATAGTCTTTCAGCATTGCAATCACTCTGTCTGGTGTAACTGATGGTATAGATGCTTTCTGCCACACTTGTAAAAGATAGGTGGCAACACTTTTGAAAGAGGCATGCAAGGGCGGGTTGTAGGATGTTGTTTTCAGCTGGAATTTTACAAACAAGAAATGCTTCATTACTTGTTCGTAAGTTGGTAAATTGCTCCCACTATGTTCTTTGGGCTCTCCAAATACTGGGCAAAGTGTTGACTGCCTCGTAGAAGCCATGGTTGATGTAAATAGGGTCTGTATCAGCCAGCAAGTAACGAGAGCAGCACACTCACGTTGCCATGAAGTCTGATAAGACACTGCCAGTCGCCAGAGGCACTAGGCTGGGAGTGAGGGGTCTCCCCCTACCCGCTTCCACCGTTCATTTCCTGCTCTCTGTAGCATGAAAATAAAGAGTAGTAAGGAGTAGAGGGAAAAAGGATTGTTCCCTAAATGGATCATATTCAGTATTCTTAAGTAAAACATATGCTGATTCTTTATTTGAACATTATGGAAATATCATAAATATGGAAAAATTAAGCTTTATTGGAGAGACCCTCGAATAATGATGATAGGCTAGTGCTCTAAAATTTGAAACATATATTCTAGAGATGTTTTAATGATGGTTTTTACCTATTGCGACCCCTAAGTACCTAAAATTTTATTTTGGGCAAATTTTCAAATATATGCTTTTTCCTCATATTTATGAAATTTTCTTATGACCCTCGAATAATGAAGATGATAAGATAGAGCTTTGAAACCTGGAACATATATTCTAAAGACGTTTTTATGATGATTTTTACTTATTTTGACCTCTGAGAATGTTAAATGGATTTTTGGGGAATTTTTCAAATATATGCTATTTTTTCCTATTTTTTAAATTTTCAAACGACCCTCGAATCATGAAGGAATCAACCTAGGAGTCTAAAATTTTGCACACATCGTTTTTATGCACTTCCACAACTTTTCCACACTATTGTAAAACCGAACTCCAAAAAGTTGAAAAAACGCTCCACCCTAGTGTATATACAATGGAAGGGTTGGGAGGACCAGATGACTGGTAAAGTAACAACTGTACATAATACAGTAGTTGATTATGTTGTTGGGTCTCCGCACCTTATGCCTAATATTAAAAAAAAATTGTGTATCCAAGTTTGATCCAATATTCTCTGATGTGCATTGCATGATATCCTTGACTATTGCAAATACTCTTGTAACAACGGAAGGAAACGAAATATCGAATAAGGAAAAAAAGAAATGTGGACCAAATTGACTGTAGAAAAATTATGAAGCCAGGAAAGTGGGTTAAGAACAGAAGTAATGACTATGTTGCAAATATTGATATTGATATGGTGACACGTTTAATTGAGTCTGCGAGATCTAAAACTGTGGAAGAAATAAATAACGATTTGAAAAACATTCTCGTTGGATCAACTATGAAAACTTTCCCATCAAAGGACAAAGGGTTCATTAAGAAGAGTAATAATTGTAGTACGAGTGGTTATGACAAGCAGTGTTGGACGAGTAGAAGAGAATATCACAAAGCGAAACACAAACACAACGTAGAAAAAAATGAAGAAAACTACAAGGACATGATAACAAAGAGTAAGGAGTATAAACAGCAATTAAAACGAGTCCATGTGAAAGAAAAAAATAATCTTATCCAGGAACTGCGAGCTGTAAAAATTAAGGACCCAAACTTGTACTGGCAAATCTTGCAAGGAAAAAAAGAATAGTGAAATTCCACTATTGATAACTGAATTAAGAAATCACTTTGAGAGACTGTCACAGATAAATAATAGTGGTTTAAATGACAACTTACCAAGTTTTGACATTGATGTTACATATGAAAGTGTTCTAAATAAGGAGGTTTCAGCTGACGAAGTTGTAAAGTGTATTTCTAAGTTGAAAAACAAGAAGGCCGCAGGAAATGATATCATTAACGAGTATATAAAAAGCACCCAAAATATCCTTTGTCCTCTTTATGTTGCGCTATTCAACAAGGTATTGGATACGGGAGGCATACCGCAGGACTGGTTGGTAGGAATTATTGTACCTATATATAAGGATGCCGGAGATGTCAACGACCCAAGCAATTACAGAGGCATTATATTGTTAAGCTGTATAGGTAAATTGTTCACGACATTGTTGAATGCCAGATTGACCCAATTCTGCGAGGAAAATGAAGTGATTAAGGAAATGCAGGCAGGCTTCAGGGCAGGATATTCTACTAATGATCATGTCTTTGTGTTGAAACACCTAATAGATTTGTTTTGTCATAGGAAGAAAAAAATGTCATGTTTATTTGTTGATTTTAGAAAAGCCTTTGATTTAGTATGGAAGGATGCCCTGTGGTATAAAATGTTAAAATTAGGAATTAATGGCAAAATTATCAATATAATAAGAAACATGTACAGTAATATAAAATCGTGCGTTTCAGTTAATCAAGAATTGTTGGATTATTTTGTGACTTACACTGGAGTAAGTTAGGGAGAAAACTTGTCACCTTTATCATTTTCGTTGTACGTAAATGATATCGAAGAATTCTTGGTCAGTAATAGTTGTAACTGTTTTAAATTTGGTGAGAGATGGTTAGATGAGATGCTTAAAGTACTAGTATTAATGTAAGCAGACGATACTGTAATAATGGCAGATAGCGAAGACGGTTTATGTAATGCTCTTTTGAGCGTGGAGAATAATTGTGATAAATGGAGGTTAGAAATTAATTGTAAGAAAACTAAAATCATTATATTTACTCAAGAAAGATATAACGTTGATAACCTGAATTTTAAGCTTAAAGGGAAAACATTGAAATTGTCCAGGATTATAAATATCTAGGGATCGTTATGAGCCACGATGGAAAACTGAAAAAGTGTCAGGAAAAACTATGTGAGCAAGGAAGACGCGCAATGTACAGCTTGATAGGAAAATGCCGAAGACTTGATCTCCCTCTTGACCTACAACTGCAAGTCTTTGATGCGATGGTGCTCCCTGTTATTAGCTACGGATGTGAAATTTGGGGATACAGTGTTATTAAAGACGTTAAAAGCCTTCATTAAACATTTCTGAAGCATATACTTCATGTAAGAAAGACTACATGTAATGCTGTTGTATATGGAGAATTAGGTAAATATCCTTTAAGTGTACACATAAAATGTAGGATGGTAGATTATTGGTCGTCTGTGTTAACTGGTAGGAAGGATAAGTTGTGTCATGTAATGTATCAATGTTTATTGAAATTATGCAACGCTACCGGTTTTGAATCACGATGGTTTGATTATATTAAGGCGATACTCAACAGCGCAGGTATTTCAGGAGTATGGATATCCCAGCAAGTATGTAACCCAAGATGGCTGAAACTTACCTTTGAAAGAAATGTAAAAGATCAATGGATTACTGAGTGGTTTGCGAGTATAAACAGTCTGTCCTCATGTAGAACATATGTGACCTATAAGAAGAGTTTTGATTTTGAAGATTATCTAACTAGACTTTCCAAACCATGTAGGATTAGCTTATGTACACTAAGAACAAATAATCACAGATTACCCATTGTAGTTGGTAAATATAATGGCACTCCTAGAGAAGAGAGATATTGTAATAAATGTAGTGACCATAGAGTAGGGGATGAATATCATGTATTATTAGAGTGTAGCAATCAAGACATTAAAGCTCTCAGAGAGAAGTATTTACCAAGGTATTATACAAGTCATCCAAATGAATATAAATTTGTTAATTTGTGTCAATGTGATAGCTGTAAAGTGCAAAAGAATTTATCTTTATTTCTTAACTGTGTATTGAGTTTATTTAAATAACAGGTTGTGTGTTATCCACCAAAAGAGCTGTGCTCCATAATTGTAAAAAGTCTGAGCCAAATAAACAGTCTGTCTGTCTGTCTGTCTGTCTACTGTTAGTGTATCCCATCCAGCTCCATCCAGCACCAGCAAAAGTTCTAATAAGTCTCTCGATCTGTCTCTCTCTGTAGTGTTAGTGTATCCCATCCAGCTCCATCCAGCACCGGCAAAGGTTCTAATAAGTCTCTCGATCTGTCTCTCTCTGTAGTGTTAGTGTATCCCATCCAGCTCCATCCAGCACCGGCAAAGGTTCTAATAAGTCTCTCGATCTGTCTCTCTCTGTAGTGTTAGTGGTTCCCATCCAGCTCCATCCAGCACCGGCAAAAGTTCTAATAAGTCTCTCGATCTGTCTCTCTCTGTAGTGTTAGTGGTTCCCATCCAGATGCATCCAGCACTGACAAAAATTCTAATAACTCTCTTTGTCACTCTACTGGTAGTCTACCCCATCTAGCTCACTCTATCAATGGTTTTAATAAGTATATTTATCTGTCTCTTTGTAGTGTTAGTGGTTCCCATCCAGCACCATCCAGCACCAGCAAAGATTCTAATAGCTCTTTCTATCTGTCACTCCCCCTACTGTTATTCTACCCCGTCTAGCTCACTCCAGCAAAGGTTATAATAAGTCTCTCTCTCTCTCTCTCTCTCTCTCTCTCTCTCTCTCTCTCTCTCTCTCTCTCTCTCTCTCTCTCCTGCTCTGACTTCTCGTATACAATTCCTCGGTTGGCACTCAGCTACCCCGCGAAGCACCCCCGAGGGAACGCACCAGGTAACGAGGTTGGGCCGGGCTGGGGCTGGGCTGTTTGGATGCCAGGTGAGAGAAGGTAGAGAAAGAGGGAAGGAAGGTGAGGATATAAAGATTAAAGGAAGAAATAATGGTTAGGAGTAAATGGTAGAGGATGAGGAGGAGGGTAAAGAGGGGAAGAGGGTAAAGTAAAGAAGAAAAGGAGGTTAGGAGGAAAGGAAGGAAAGAGGTGAAGGATGTGAAGAAAAAAGAAGGAAAGAGGGGAAAGAGTAAGGAAGAGGAAGTAAAAAGGATAAGAAGATAAAGAGGTAAAGCAGGTAAGGAGATCGAGAGAAGGAAGGAGGTGAAGAAGGGAAGGAAGGAAGGAAGGAAAGTGGGTAAGGAAGTAGAGAAGGAAACAGCGAAGGGGGTTGTAGAAAGGGGGAGAAAAGAAGGGAAGGAGGTTTTGAGGTGAAGAAGGAAGGAAAGTGGGTAAGGAAAGTGGGTAAGGAAAGTGGGTAAGGAAGTAGAGAAGGAAACAGCGAAGGGGGTTGTAGAAAGGGGGAGAAAAGAAGGGAAGGAGGTTTTGAGGTGAAGAAGGAAGGAAGGAAGGAAGGAAAGTGGGTAAGGAAAGTGGGTAAGGAAGTAGAGAAGGAAACAGCGAAGGGGGTTGTAGAAAGGGGGAAAAAAGAAGGGAAGGAGGTATTGAGGTAAAGAAGGAAGGAAGTAAATATGGAAACATGGAAATGCAGGCAACAGAAAGCCTATTGGCTCATTACGAGGTCGCCCGCTTGTGTGATTTAATCTGCTCGACCGCCACTTGGGGCTTGGTGAGCAGATGAAAGCACCTCGATATTGAGGAGCAGATGGAAGCCCCTCGTTATTCAGTTTACTCCCGACGCAGCGAAATGACGGTCGATCCTATATTTGAAGGAATTGATGGTATTCGCATTTACTACTTCTGAGGGAAGATTGTTCCAGTGGCGGATGACTCGGTTTGAAAAGAAACTCCTTCCAATGTCTGTGTTACATCGACTCGACTGAATGGGTAAACCGTTATTTCTAGTTCTTGAGTTGGTTTGCAGTTCAAAGAATTTGGAGTAATCGACGTTATTGAACTTTTTTAGATACTTGAAGACTTGAATCATATCCCCTCGTAGGCGTCTTTTCTCCAATGTAAAGAGATTGAGTCGCTTGAGTCGTTCCTCGTACGGTTGAGCCCTGAAGGTTGGAATCATCTTTGTGGCGCGTCGTTGAATCCTTTCCAGTAGAGCAATGTCCTTTCTGCAATTGGGAGACCAGAACTGCACTGCATACTCGAGGTGCGGTCTTACCATGGAATTATACAAGGATAGCATCACGTCTGGTGTTTTACACTCGAAGTTCCTCGCTATGAACCCGAGCATAATGTTGGCCTTGTTGTATGCTTTTTTACAGTGATTCGCGTGTTTCAGGTCACTGCTGATAGTGACTCCAAGATCCTTTTCCTCCTGCATCGCTTGCAGAGGTCTCCCATTCGTGATGTATGTATGGTTACTATTTTGGGACCCAATGTGCATGACTTTGCATTTGTCAACATTAAAAGACATTTGCCATTTTTCCGACCATTCGATAATGTGATTGAGGTCTTTCTGAATGATTTCGCAGTCGGTCTTTGTGAGGGCTTCTCCACCCACCTTGGTGTCATCTGCAAATTTCGATATTGTGGATTTCAGTCCTGATTCTAGGTCATTGATATATATGATAAAGAGGATGGGTCCCAGCACTGACCCTTGAGGCACTCCACTAGTGACTGGAAGCCAATCGGAAGGCTGTCCGTTGAGTAGTACTCGTTGTTTTCTGTCGGTGAGCCAATCTCTTATCCACGCGATCAGATTGGCTCCGATGCCCGCCGAGTGCAGTTTCTTAAGGAGTCGCTCGTGCGGTACCTTGTCGAAGGCTTTCTGAAAGTCCAGGTATATAACATCACTGGGAATGTGGGCAACCCAGTTCTTATATATACCTTGGAAGAAGTCTAATAAATTCGTTAGGCAGGAGCGCTTGTTTCTGAAGCTATGCTGGGTGTCGGAGACTATACTATTGTTTTCTAGAAACTTAACAAGTTTATCTCTAATAATCTTTTCGAGTATTTTTCCTGCCACTGATGTCAAACTTATGGGCCTGTAGTTTAATGCAACGCTTTTGTCTCCTTTTTTGAAAATCGGTGTTACGTTCGCCATCTTCCAGTCTTCCGGGACCTTGTTTAGTTGGACTGACCGGTTGAATATGTTAGTGAGGGGTTGAAGTATTTGTTGTTTAAGCTCTTTTAATAACCGCGGGGACAAACTGTCGGGTCCCGTTGACTTGTTCGTGTCGAGTTTGTCCAAGTACTTTTTTACTTCTTGGTCGCATATTGAGTCAATTTCCAGCGGTGTGATCTCACTCGGCGGGTCAGGACCCTCGGGAATGGTTTCGATGTCCTCGACTGTGAATACGGATGCGAAGTTACTATTGAGGATTTTGGCCATCTGTTTACTGTCCTGAGTTACAGATCCAGTCTCGTCTGGCAGGGGACCAATATTGGATTTTACTTTCGTTTTCGATCTTATGTACGTGAATAATTTCTTGGAGTTAGTTTTGATTTCGCGCGCTATTTGCTTCTCATAGTTGCGTTTGCTACTCCGAATAAGGCTGCGACAAGCTCTGAGGGTGTTGTGGTACTGTGTGCTGGGTTCGGCCGTAGCATTCTCTTTCATCAAATTATAATTCCTTTTTTTTAGGTTTACTGCCCTTTTTATCTCCCTGGTCATCCACGGTGGATCTACGGCCCCATTTACTCGCCTGGATTTCGTAGGCACTGTAGCCTTCTCTACCTGCAACAGCTTATCTTTGAAGACGTTCCACGTGTTGTCGATTGTATTGTCGGTGATGCCAAGTTGGTCCCAGGTCGTAGGGGGAAGCAGCGCACGGGCTAAGTTGAAATTTCCTTTTTTGTAATCTGGTATCACTGACGGATTATCTACGAGTTTGTGACATATATTGATATTAAAACGGATTAAGTGGTGATCGCACCCATTAAGTTTCTCACCAACTGTACAGTCGCGAATGAGGTCGGGGTCGCTTACTAATACCAGATCCAGCAGACTGTTTTCTCTTGTTGGTTGAGTTACAACTTGAGTGAAGAACGAATCCTCCACCATTTCTATAAGCCTGTTACCCTCTTGATCTCCAGTCATCAGTCCCCAGTCAATGTTAGGGCAGTTAAAGTCCCCAATTATAATTGCTTCCTTGCTTTGTGTTACAGAGTGAATTTCTTCGTAGAGGGCAGTGTCATCGGCTGCCTGTTGTTTCGGAGGCCTGTATACGGTTGCAAGTGTTAGTTTCTTGTTATTTGCGGTTATTTCCACGTAGACAGAATCGTATTTCTCTGCGTCCTGTTTGTCTATTTTTATGGCAGGGAGTGTACTTTTTACGTAGCAGACTACTCCTCCTCCTTTCTTGTGCTTTCGACTTTTGTGGAAGTTTTCGTACCCAGGGAATGACAGTTCGGATTCTAGATGAGTAGAGCTGGCCCAAGGCTCTGTGATGGCTACCACATCTGGTTTCTCTGTTGCAATATACGCCCTAATTTCGTCCTTTTTGGGTATTAAACTACGTGCATTTGTGTACATGATAGAAATGTGGCCGTGACGAGTTGTACCAGTTCGCTTGTCGGAGGCGTCGTTAGTTACACAGTTTCTTGTGAGTCGCACTGACGCTACGGGTTGGTTGATCAAGGGCTGCCTTTGCCCCGTCCTCGCCCGCCGTTTTTTGAAAGGCTTTTCGACAAGCTTTTCACTGCCTCGTCCAGAAGCCTACCGAGACGCGCCGACCCAACCTCATTCAAGTGTAGTCCATCGTTCCAAAACAAGTGTGGGCGCTCAAAGAAGTGATGCCAGGCATTTGTAAACGCCACGCCTTCGTCGTCACAAATTTCCTTCAAACTAGTATTGATGTTGCTCGCTTTGCTGTTGAAGCCGGCGTAAGCGCTGATTCTGGGTAGAATTCCAGAAACAATGACGTGAGGGGACTTGGTCTTGTAACGCCGAATGACCTGACGGTATTTTGATAGTAGGGCCTGAGTTTGAGTAGACTGAATGTCATTTGTCCCCGCGTGAATCAAATAAACTGTCTTCCTTCGCGAGTTCCGTGACAGCATCGACAGCTGAAGTAATGTCGTCCAGTTTGGCTCCCGGAATACAATAACGCCTCCGCGTCTCTGTATTCCTGCCGCAGAATTCCGTTAATTGACCTCTAACCAGCGAGTCCCCTACAAGTCTAACAGATGTTTTCAGCTTGTCTGTGCCCCGAAACTGTGTCTGATCTACGCAGACCACAGCAGGAAGAATGGTCTTGTGGCGTCTAATGGATGAGTAGTGAGGAGTGGGAGTGTGGTGGCGACTGGACGTGGAGGCGTTAGGAGGGCTGGTAGAGGAGAGGGACAAGGGGGAGCCAAGGGAAGATGAGGAAGAGGCGGACGGGGTTGACTACGGGGGCGTAGAGGAGGATGTTGAGGATGTGGAGGAGGGGGGAGAAGAAATGTATGAGGAGGTGGCAGAGGCGGAGGAGGAGGAAGGGGCGGAAGGGGTTGACTGGGGAGGAGTAGAGGAGGAGGATGTTGAGGATGTGGAGGAGGGGGGAGAAGAAATGTATGAGGAGGCGGCAGAGGCGGAGGAGGAGGAAGAGGCGGAAGGGGTTGGCTGGGGGGGAGTAGAGGAGGAGGATGTTGAGGATGTGGAGGAGGGGGCAGAGGTGGAGGAGGAGGAAGGGGCGGAAGAGAAGAGTGAGGAAGAGGAAGAGGAGGAGGAAGAGTAGGTCGTGGTGGTGATGGTGGGATGGGTGGGGGAGGGGGCGGGGTGATGGCGGTGCTGGTGGTGGAGGGTGAAGAAGGGGGGGTGTTGGCGGCCTGTGGTGATGAGGTGGAGGAGGGAAGGGAGGAGGCGGGGGAGGGATGAGAAATGGGGGGGGCTGAGGAGGAGGTATGTGATCAGGTCAGAATTTCGGAGAACGAAGAAGAAGAAGAAGAAGAAGAAGAAGAAGAAGAAGAAGGAGGAGTAGGGAGTTGAGGGAATGACATCATGGTGTCCCAAAGTAACGTATTGGAGCGTTGTAGATCCTCGTTGGTTGGTTGTAGTGCCTGAATACGTAAGTCTAAGACACAGTACCTACGCATCGAGTCGCTGGTTTGGTAGTGAATCGCAGCATATTTCTTTGAACAATTACAGCAATTGAAATAGTTGGACGGCATGATTACTTCTTTTTTTATTTACTGTTGCAAGACGATATAACTGTGAGCTTTACAGTTAAGATGAATTTTGTATCCGCGTGGGCTATGGTGAACACCTGGAGGGAGGCGGCTTTAAATCGGTCGAGTCACGCGGGAGAGTTTGAAGTGTGGCGTCTATGAGGGCCCACACGTGTTTTCCCTCCGGGATTAAAAATTCTCTGGGGGATTAGACTTTTCCTCCTTTTCAAAACAGGTGTGCTGGTATACGGGTCAAGCTTTGTACTTCTACGTTAGTGACAGATTTCCTACGTTAGTTAGACACAAGAAGCTCACTGTCTTTCACTGGATGCTGTGTTAGGTCGTGTACGTAGTTGTAATCCTACTGAGGAAAGACAGGAAAGGAAAGGAAGGAAGGAAGGAAGGAGGGAAGGAACGAAAGTGGGTAAGGAAGTAGAGAAGGAAAGAGGGGACAACTTGAAGAAAGGGGAAGAAAAGAAGGGAAGGACATTTTGAGGTGAGGAAGGAAGGAAGGAAGGAAGGAAGGAAGGAAGGAAAGTGGGTAAGGAAGTAGAGAAGGAAAGAGGGGAAAAGTTGAACCAAGGGGAAGAAAAGAAGGGAAGGAAATTTTGAGGTGAGGAAGGAAGGAAGGAAGGAAAGAAGGAAGGAAGGAAGGAAGGAAGGAAGGAAAGTGGGTAAGGATGTAGAGAAAGAAAGAGGGGAAAAGTTGAAGAAAGGGGAAGAAAAGAAGGGAAGGAAATTTTGAGGTGAGGAAGGAAGGAAGGAAGGAAGGAAGGAAGGAAAGAAGGAAAGAAAGTGGGTAAGGATGTAGAGAAGGAAAGAGGGGAAAAGTTGCAAAAAGGGGAAGAAAAGAAGGGAAGGAGGTTTTGAGGTGAAGAAGGAAGGAAGGAAGGAAGGAAGAGGGTACGGAACTAAAGGAAAGGAGAAAAGAGGGTAAGGAGGAAACGAAGAGGAGGAGGATACGATGGAAGGAAAAATGGATAAAGAAGTGGAGAACGTATAGACATACATACATACATACATACATAAATGGATGGATAGATAGATAGATAGATAGATACATACATACATACATACATACATAGATACATACATAAATGGATAGATAGATACATACATACATACATACATACATACATACATACATAAATAGATACATACATACATACATACATACATACATACATACATACATACATACATACATACACACACACACACACACACACACACACACACACACACACACACACACACACACACACACACACACACACACACACACACACACACACACACACACACACACACACACACACACACACACACACACACACACACACACACACACACACACACACACACACACACACACACACACACACACACACACATATATATGTTGGTTGTATTAAGTGATAGAGATTGATAAGTAGTTTGAATTCGTTATATTGATGTATACTGTGACCCTTCTCTCCCTCTCTCTCTCTCTCTCTCTCTCTCTCTCTCTCTCTCTCTCTCTCTCTCTCTCTCTGGCAATATCCTGAGAGAGAGAGAGAGAGAGAGAGAGAGAGAGAGAGAGAGAGAGAGAGAGAGAGAGAGAGAGAGAGAGAGAGAGAGAGAGAGAGAGAGAGAGAGAGAAAGTAGTGGTTGTGTGCATATAATTATAATGACGTGTCTCATGACTTGTCTCAAACGAGTTTTTTTGTCCATTTGCTTCAGACACGTGTGTGTGTGTGTGTGTGTGTGTGTGTGGATGTGTTCGTGTGTGCATGCATGTGTGTGTGTGTGAGTTTGTGTGTGTGTGTGTGTGTGTGTGTGTGTGTGTGTGTGTGTGTGTGTGTGTGTGCAGTGGCGTAGAAAGGGGGGGGGGGGGCGAGGGCGGTCCGCCCCGGGTGACAGCCTCAGGGGGGTGCCATGATACAGGCTGAAGTCTAATGCATAAACTCAGTGACGTAGCTAAGGGAAGGGGTGTTGGGGTCATATAAGAAGACGCCCCCCAGGCCCCCAAAATAGTGGCCCGCCGCCTTTCCAAATGGTCCATTTGGGAGCCCCCATTTGTGGCCACACTCATTTATAGACGTGGGTGGGGGGCACCCCACGAGGAGACAAGACCCCTGGGCTCTCAATATTTTTTTTCATGGCGTCCCCTTTTAACCCTAGAATGGAAACCGTATGCCGTTTAGCATAAAAATTAGGGTGTTTTTGAAACTCTCGCTGACTGTGGTTACCCTTGGCCGACCTTTTTAACTCATTCATGGGCATGTATTAGTGCGTCTGGTGCCCTGTTGAGGAGGGACTGTCACAGTCCGCTGCTCCTTCTCACTTCTCTGGTATTAGTGCCCCGTGTGCCATTCGGCACAGCGTTTCCTGTAACGTTATTTTTTGTTGTCAATAAAAGTTTTGGGAGTGTCCATTTTGACCCAGGTGTAACGACATGTGGGAGTTTTTGGGTGTGTGTGAGTATACATTAGCCTTTGTACTTTACAAAAAAAAATATATATAAATGTGTGACATTTTTTTCTTTATTCGCTGATGCGTGATAGCGTCCATATTACGAGGCAGATCGTTCAATAGTATGACTTGGCACCATGTCTTTAGTGTGAGGACTTTCATTAGAGTACTTTCATCACGTTGCAAGCAGGATAATCGTTAGTTTCCCTTGTGTCATTCGGTACATGGTTTCCTGTATCAGTGCTATTGTGAGAAAAAAAATCAGTTAATGTCCTCTTTTTTTCAATATTTTCCATATTATAAGTAAGCTCAGCGATTCGGTCCTGCTTCGACATCACATGAGAGCCTAGGGACAGGGAAGCAGTGTCACATAGCAGAAAGAGGTGTTTCTTCTGTCCAGCAAAAGGAGCCAGCCAGACCAGGCCTTATACTGCATTCACTGCAGTAACCCTTGTGTCCAAAGCAATCCAGTGTGCTGTTTGCTGAATGCCACGGATTGGATTGATAGGTAACTAACTCAAATTTACAGTATGTTGTTGCATATTCACTATGGTATATCAGTACCGCCAAATCTGCGCACGTAAAATGAGTGTTTTACATTTGTTCCCGGTGACATGTTTCCTGCAACAATGAGGACTCACCGGCTGCCAGGGGCACTGTTGCAGGAGCCGCGAGCGCTTCCTGCACATTAGCGCGGCTGTTTCGTTACCCTTGGCGTCGCGGGTAATGGCGTTCGCTCCGGGAGGCTTGTCGGGGTCCTGTTCGGGATGCTCTGTAGCCGATTTTTCAAGGGAAGCGGGAGACGACCTAGCGTGGACTCCTTTGTTGGGTGTCTTCCCTCCATCATCATTATCAACTCCTCCTCCTTCTCCTCCTCCTCCTCCTCCTCTTCTTCCTCCTCCTCATCCTCCTCCTCCTCCTCTTCCTCCTCCTCCTCCTTATCTGTAACTCAGGACAGTAAATAGATGGCCAGAATCCTCAATAGTAACTTCGCATTCGTATTCACAGTCGAGGACATCGAAACCATTCCCGAGGGTCCTGACCCGCCGAGTGAGATCACGCCGCTGGAAATTGACTCAATATGCGACCAAGAAGTAAAAAAGTACTTGGACAAACTCGACACGAACAAGTCAACGGGACCCAACAGTTTGTCCCCGCGGTTATTAAAAGAGCTTAAACAACAAATACTTCAACCCCTCACTAACATAATCAACCGGTCAGTCCAACTAAACAAGGTCCCGGAAGACTGGAAGATGGCGAACGTAACACCGATTTTCAAAAAAGGAGACAAAAGCGTTGCATTAAACTACAGGCCCATAAGTTTGACATCAGTGGCAGGAAAAATACTCGAAAAGATTATTAGAGATAAACTTGTTAAGTTTCTAGAAAACAATAATATAGTCTCCGACACCCAGCATGGCTTCAGAAACAAGCGCTCCTGCCTAACGAATTTATTAGATTTATTCGACAAGGTACCGCATGAGCGACTCCTTAAGAAACTGCACTCGGCGGGCATCGGAGCCAATCTGATCGCGTGGATAAGAGATCGGCTCACCGACAGAAAACAACGAGTACTACTCAATGGACAGCCTTCCGATTGGCTTCCAGTCACTAGTGGAGTGCCTCAAGGGTCAGTGCTGGGACCCATCCTCTTTATCATATATTATATCAATGACCTAGAATCAGGACTGAAATCCACAATATCGAAATTTGCAGATGACACCAAGGTGGGTGGAGATGCACTCACAAAGACCGACTGCGAAATCATTCAGAAAGACCTCAATCACATTATCGAATGGTCGGAAAAATGGCAGATGTCTTTTAATGTCGACAAATGCAAAGTCATGCACATTGGGTCCCAAAATAGTAACCATACACACATCATGAATGGGAGACCTCTGCAAGCGATGCAGGAGGAAAAGGATCTTGGAGTCACTATCAGCAGTGACCTGAAACACGCGAATCACTGTAAAAAAGCATACAACGAGGCCAACATTATGCTCGGGTTCATAGCGAGGAACTTCGAGTGTAAAACACCAGACGTGATGCTCTCCTTGTATAATTCCATGGTAAGACCGCACCTCGAGTATGCAGTGCAGTTCTGGTCTCCCAATTACAGAAAGGACATTGCTCTACTGGAAAGGATTCAACGACGCGCCACAAAGATGATTCCAACCTTCAGGGCTCAACCGTACGAGGAACGACTCAAGCGACTCAATCTCTTTACATTGGAGAAAAGACGCCTACGAGGGGATATGATTCAAGTCTTCAAGTATCTAAAAAAGTTCAATAACGTCGATTACTCTAAATTCTTTGAACTGCAAACCAACTCAAGAACTAGAAATAACGGTTTACCCATTCAGTCGGGTCGATGTAACGCATACATTGGAAGGAGTTTCTTTTCAAACCGAGTCATCCGCCACTGGAACAATCTTCCCTCAGAAGTAGTAAATGCGAATACCATCAACTCCTTCAAATATAGAATCGACCGTCATTTCGCTGCGTCGGGAGTAAACTGATTAACGAGGGGCTTCCATCTGCTCCTCAATATCGAGGTGCTTTCATCTGCTCACCAAGCCCCAAGTGGTGGTCGAGCAGATTAAATCACCCAAGCGGGCGACCTCGTAATGAGCCAATAGGCTTTCTGTTGCCTGCATCTCCATGTTTCCATGTTTCCATGTTTCCTCCTCCTCCTCCTCCTCCTCCTCCGTTTACCGTCTACTTTCGAGACCACTTTTTATCATATTTGTAGGAGTTATAATTTTCAAATTATCGTGTTTCGAGGCTGCCATTAGTGGTTGTGTGCAGACGGGAGTTGTTGAGGAGAGAAAAATGATTGAATTAACTGCTCCCGACAGGGGTGCAGGGGCCGGGGGGGGGGGCGGCGTCTGAGGCGGCGATCATGATATACGGTATTACGTGGGTGCTGCTGGTTATTCCTGTTAAGACCCAAAGAATATAGAATTATCATCAATGCTTCAAAACGTATACTTGTCTAAAGAAAAAAAAAAGGTTTTAACGCGGTGAGGTTTCTTGGGTGAGAGGTGCGTCGCTGTGTTGAGTGTGTTGAGTGTGCCGCCGTGGACAGACTCAGCGGAAAACTGTGCCTTAGAGAAAATTGTCAAGTTATTAATGTCACACGTAAAACACTTAGCAACGAAAGAAGCGATGCCGTGTTAGGAGTGTGACGGTAGGGATGTTGCCGCTACAGACAAACACTCCAGAAAGAACAGCACTGGAAGAAAGTCAAGTAATTAATACCTCAGATAATACACTTAACGGGCGAGTTAACTTTTTATCGGCGCTGTGTACCCTTGTCGGGGCCCCGAGGTGTTCCTGCGTCAGTCTGCCAACAGCCGGGCCCGTCGAGGCAGCTGTCGGTCTCGTCATGTTGACACGGCCTCGTCACTCTGATTGTGTGGCGTTCGTGCGTCCTGTTAAAATCTGACGTGTACCTAGCACCATTTTTTGTAAGTGAGCACCTACCACCCCGTAAAAACTGCCTCGTAGCCATTACCTTCATCTCATCCCGCGGTCTTCTTTCTTGGAATCTCCTCGTTTTTCATCTCACACACAAAAAATGCAGTGTATACCTATCCCCTTCCTCTTATCTCCTGCCCTCTTTCTTTCAGTCCCTTCCTCCTTCTCCATTACACACACTTTCTACTCTTTCACCTTCGCCCTCCTCACCATGCCTCGTGTGTGTACCTATTATTTTTAAAGAGAGCATCTGCCACTCTGGATAGATATAAGAGTCCTGCGTCCCGTTTGCCGACTTGCGCGCCCCGAGGCAGGAAAGAATCCGTGCCCTCCCTGCCTGCCTCAAGGAACAACGCAGTCCATTATATTATACAGTTACGACGAGCTGTGTACCGACGCTCGTCTGCTAACTGTTCACAGAAAGACGGTGCGAGAAGAAAAGGACTGCAGAAGTATGGAAAGGGAAGAGGCACATAGAAAAAATATAGGTAAAGACACAAGCAATGAACAAGGAAAAGAAAAGGTCAACATTAAGGAGAGGAGGAAGGAACCCATAACCTGCTCAATGGATTCCATGTCCGGATTTCTGTTAACGAGTCGTTTGTATGAACTTTCTTTAGCGCCAGCCCAACCCCCTCCACTTTCCCTCCTCCTCCCTCCCCATCGTGGCCACAGCGGCAAAAATGCACTGATAATTGAGTTGGTTATTTGGAATGATATATGGCCGGGCACAAACACGGTCATCGGCCAGTCACCGTAGAAGAGGAATGGCGCCCTCACTACGTATCCATCCTACTATAACCATGGACAAGGCGAGAACAATGAATAAAGACAACGACGTTAACGGGAGCAGTGGTCCTCAGATAGCTGCTGTCGCGTCCGGTCGGGAAGCTCGCGTGCGGCAGGCGAATCCTGTCCGTCATCAAGCGACTGCAAAAAAACAAAGAAAAAGTTGGAAAATTGCAACATGGAATGTGCGAACAATGCATCAAGCAGGAAAGCTTGATAATGTGCATCAAGAGATGGAAAGATTGAAGATAAATATATTGGGAGTCAGTGAAGTGAGATGGATAGGAAGTGGAGAAATGCAGTATGAAAATAGTAAATTCATCTACTCGGGAGGAGATAGACACGAGAGGGGAGTTGGAGTACTCTTGGAGAGAGAGGTAGCAGATAGTCCTAAAGGTTATTGGGCAGTAACAGACAGAATAATATTGGTAAGGCTACATGGAAAACCAATGGACATCAATGTCATACAGGTCTATGCACCAACGAGTGATGCTGATGAGGAAGAAATCGACCAGTTTTATGATAGTATCGACGATGTATTGAGCCAATGTAAGAGTCATGAAATCAATATCATAATGGGAGATTTGAACGCCAAAGTAGGACAGGGCAGAGTAGGCCAGGTGGTAGGATCTTTCGGCCTTGGAGAAAGGAATAATAGAGGACAGAGACTCGTTGAATGGTGCTTGGAGAAAGCACACCTAGTGGTTAATACCTGGTTCAGACATCATAACAGACATTTGTGGACGTGGAAGTCACCCGGAGAAGTAGTGAAAAATCAAATGGACTACATTACAATTAATGAACGATAACGGAATGCAGTTACACAAGCAAGAACTTTTCAAGGTGCTGATGTCAACAGTGACCATGTGCCATTGGTAGCGACCATTAGACTCAAGCTTAAGCATCTAAAAAAGCCAAATTATATACCCAGAAAAAAATATTGAATTACTGGGGAAAGATGCGAGAGTGACAGAGAGATATGCGGTTGAAGTTCACAATAGATTTGCTTTGCTAGAAGCAGATAATGACGGAGCGGAGGAACAGTGGAACATCTTAGCAGAGGCAATACAGTAGGGGATGCAAGAGGCCATACCAGTTAAGAGGCGAAGAAAGAAGAAACTATGGATGACGGAGGAAATTTTGGACATGATGGATGAACGGAGACGGTTAAAGGGACGAGATGATATGCAATATAGAATTAAGAATATAGAGATACACCAAGAATGCAATAGAAAGAAGGAATAATGGCTTAATGAACAGTGTGAAGAGGTAGAAGAACTATGCAGAACTCATCAACACTCAAGATATGGGAAGATAAAGGAAATGACACAGAAGCGGAAGTGGAACAAAGGAAGTGCTGTGAAAAAAAAAAGATGGAACAGTAGTGATGGGAGATGAGGAGGTCGGAAACAGATGGAATGAATACATAGGGGTATTGTTCAGTGACGACAGACCAGAGATAGAGGAAGCGATAGAAGAAAGTGAAGGCCTGAATATTCTAGAAGATGAAGTGAGGTGGGCAATGAACGGTATGAAGAGAGGAAAGGCAACAGAAAGTGACGGAATTGCAATTGAAATGTTACAAGCTCTTGGAGATATGGCAGTAAAGAAAGTTATCGATACTGCTAACAAGACTTACCAGTCGGGACACATAGCAGAGCAAATGTGCAAATCTGTGTTCATAGCAATTCCAAAAATAAGTGGAACACTTGATTGTGAGAAACACCGGACGATCAGCATTATGAGCCAAATCACAAAAATCATATTGATACTGAAGCGATTAAGAGGGAAAATACGTCGGGAAGTATCAGAGGAACAGTGCGGATTTGATAAAGGAAGAGGAACAAGCGACGCAATATTTATGTTGAGAACGTTGACTGAAAGAGTAATAGAGAAGCAAAGAAATCTGTATGTTTGCTTTATCGACTATGAGAAAGCTTTTGACAAAGTTAGACATGTGGACCTAATGGATATATTGAGGAGCATAGGAATGACTGGAAAGGAACACTGACTGATAAATAATCTTTACTGGAGACAAAAAGCTTGTATGAGAGTAAATGGAGGAGAAACAGAATGTCAAAATATAAGAAGAGTCAGTCAGCGATGCGTATTATCCCCAGAATTGTTTTCTCTATATGGAGAAATAATAATGAGGAACATCAGGGATTGTGAAGGTATAAGAGTTGGTGGACAGAATATTAACAACCTGAAATATGCAGATGACACAGTTTTGATAGCAGACACAAATGAGAAGCTGCAAATTATGTTTGACAGAGTAAAAGAGGAAAGCGAAAACAGAGGACTGACAATTACATTAACGCCCGAAAAACAAAATGCATGGTAATGACAAAGGATCTTCCTGGACCACAAATGGAGCTGCGTTGTGGAGACCGATTGGTGGAAAGGGCGGAAAGTTTTAACTATCTGGGAAGTATGGTAACAGAGGATGTGAAATGCGACACAGAAATTAAGAGAAGAATAGGAATTGCAAAAGAGGCATTTGGTAATATGAAAAGTGTGTTGACAAACAGGAAGCTGTCGATAAGAACAAGAAAAAGTCTGATTAAAACCTACATATGGTCAGCCCTGCTATACGGAGTGGAGAGTTGGAATATATCAACAACAATGGTGAAGAGACTGGAAGCGATGGAAATGTGGTTATGGAAGAAAACGATGAAAATACCATGGACAGCCAGAAGGACAAATGCAGACGTTCTACAAATGGTGGGAGAGAGAAGACAGTTGATGGAAGCAGTGAGAGGAAGACAGCTGAAGTTTTTCGGCTATGTAATGAGGAGAGAAGGACCGGAGAATTTGATTATGACTGGAATGGTGGAAGGAAGAAGTAGAGGAAGACCAAGAATAAAATACATGGATGGACTGGTGGAGTTGGTGCGGGGAGAGATGACACGTGGGCAGTTCATCAGAACTACAAGAAACAGAGAAGAGTGGAAGTCCAGGGTTGCCGACGTCCTGGAGGATATGGCACAGCGGTAAGGTAAGGTAATGGCAGGGAGAAAGGGAGCAAAAAATGATGGGGTTTCATGTATTCTGCGGGCGTCCTTGGAGGCGGGCACCTGGAATTTGGGGGTACCTGCAATCAGGTAAGGGTTGTGAGCACTTATATGTTGGGTCCAGTAATGTTAATAATGATATGAATGAGGAAATAAAAGAAAAATGATGCTAACAGTAACAATAATCATAAAAGTAATAATTGTAATAATATAAAAAAGGGACAATAGTAATAATAATGATGATAGCAATGATGATAATAATAATGATAATAATGATAATGATAATAATAATAATAGTAATAGTAATAATAATAATGATAATAATAATAATAATAATAATAATAATAATAATAATAATAATAATAATAATAATAATAATAATAATATTTTTTGTGATGATGATAATAATAACGATAATAATGATAATAATAATACTGATGCTAATAATGATAATAATAATAGTAATAACGACAATAATAATGATAATAACAATAATAATAATAATAATAATAATAATAATAATAATAATAATAATAATAATAATAATAATAATAATAATAATAATAATAAAAATAATACCATCGTTATCATTATCTTGTCATTACATGTTTTATTGATGTTGTTGTATTATCATTTATGTTGATATAATTTTGCTGTTGATGTGGCTTCTGCGGTGTTGGTTTTGTTGCTAATGTTTACATATCCATGTTTTTTTCTGTTATTATTTTAGTGTTGTCGTTGACGTATTTTTGGTTGTTCATGCTATTGTCGTCGCTGGCGCTGTCCCTCCCAACACTCGCCGCATACATTAGAATTCGCTCATCGGAACATTCCTCGCTCCCTTGTTTAGGGCAGCACTCGGCGTTTATGTTTCCCCGGCGTTTGATATACAGCCCTGGACCTGCAGCCGTTTCAGTAAAAAAATAAATTAAATAAAATGGCAGCACGTTTAAATGTTTCCGTCAATTGTTTACACTGTTAGTACGTATAGTGCTCTTGTTGTTCCTATTTGTTTGAAGATATTTAAAGACAACGTAAGCGTCTAGGAACTGGTAGAGGACATTTTACGTTGAAGAGGCGTGGAGTCATGAGTATACTATGATCGTAAAATCCTCTCGGTTATTGATATCTCTTGGGGACGTAATAGAAAATATGATCGTATATGTACAATGACGCTGCAATGCTCGCGTTTATATATATTTTGAAGAGAATTTCGACACAGCTTTTACCTCGAACCTTGCGATCGCTTCCCTCTGTATTGTCGGAGAAACAAAAAAGGGAACATATTCTATTAAGAGCAAGACATTCCTCCTTCCTAGAAACCGAAGAAGACAAGACCCTCAGTCAGGCGAAGCAGCATGTTTGTAAGCACTGACACGGCGCCTTGCATGTCGTGGCTGCCTTGACAAGCTGATGTAAGGCTACACGAGGAAACTACTCCTAATGAGAGGCGCGGACGGGGTGCAAAACAGGCGCGGGGCGCTACGACAGGCTGCCGCTAACCCAACCACACCGGGACGCTACCACAGACCTCTCGGTATTTATGTTGTGGCTTCCCTCAGTCCTCATGTTTACTTTGCTTCCTAAATGTGTTTTGAGTGTTCCCACCGCCTTCTATTTGCATAAGCTTATATATTTAGAAGTATCCATGTATTTGCAGGCGCGCGAAGACACACACACACACACACACACACACACACACACACACACACACACACACACACACACACACACACACACACACACACACACACACACACACACACACACACACACACACACACACACACACACACACACACACACACACACACACACACACACACACACACACACACACACACACACACACACACACACACACACACACACACACACACACACACGCAGACATTCTCCCTCTCGCATGTACAAAAACACACCACGCACAAAGTTGTGCAACAAAGAGTAGCAACAGGTCGAGGTGATGGTGGTGGTGGTGGTGTGGTGGTGTGTGCTACTGCTGGAGGTGGTGGTGGAGGCGGTGGTGGTGTTAGCGTCGGGGTGGTGTGTGGTACCCGTGGTGGAGCTACGTATTGTTGTTTTCCGGTATCAGTCCTGTTGCTATCCACTACAGTCATCGGTGTCTGATATTTATTTTCCTATTATTTTAGTTGTTTCTTGAAAAGTTTGTGAATAGTGTAAAGGTTTCTTCCTCTACTTGCAAATGTGCGTTAATGACTTAGTGCCGTATTTTTTTTAAGTGTTTATCTGTCCGTCTCTGTCTATTTAAATATATTTCTACTTTTATCTGTTACCGTTTACGTCTTTTAATGGTTGCTTGCCAGATATTTAAATACCCACCATTTTTTCGGTACATAAATCAGAAAATAAGCCAGTGTGAAGGAATGTCCATATGTGTCTAACCATCCGTATATATTATTCATCGATTCGTGTATGACGCATAACTATTTGTCTATTTACGTTAAGATTTTCAAGAGCATGCAAGTATATACCAATTTCTCTGGAGTTCTTTGTTTTACTCACACTTATCATTGATCACACGGCACCAAGTTAATAAAGATGACGTTTGTGACCACGCTCGTTATACTCTTTCTGTTGATCACACCTAGCTTTAGCATCGTGGCTCAGGGCCGTATTTTAAGACACCATCGCTTCTCACATCAACTATTTCTAAAGGTAAAAGAGGGGATCAATCTGGTTTTCATGAGTATATTTTAAGGTTCATGTCATAGAAGAAGGGTCAAACTACCACCAGGGTCATAAAACTACCCCTGGAAAGGCCTACAGCTCTTACGAAAGCCATGTCAAATATGTGAACTTGGGCGACGAAATGTTTTAAAATACGACCCACACTCCCATCCCAGCCCCTTCATCCACATCATTCCATCCACCATCCCAAGCGCCCGTTTTTTCCTCCTATCTCCTCCTCCTCCTCCTCCCCCAGTCACCCTCTGCCCCACCTCCACCTTCCACATCCTTCCCCCGTCACCCTCAGCTCCACATCCTTTTCAGCCATCCTCCGGTACCTGTTATTTATTCCTACCCACTCTTCCTTATGCCACCTCCACCTCCACCTTCCACTGTCTCCCCCCCCCCCCCCCCGTCACCTTCTGCACTAGTCACCCCCTCTCCCCTTTCGCCTGCCTCCTCCAGCCCCCCTCTGAGAGCTGGACGCAGTGGCCGTTTCATCATTATGCCCGACGGTCGCCTCCGTAATGAAACGACTGCTCAGTGTCAGCGTGCGAATGCAGCGAGAACAAGCACCGCCCAGCCAGCAACACCACCACCTACTGTACTATTAATTTTCCGTCGCCTTCATGCACCTCGTCACCATTGTTTTCTTTGGATGTAGAGTATAAATTAACTTGCTGTATCTCTCCTGCTAGTGGTTTTGTCGATGCAGTGTGTATAGTGTTAGTTTTCGTATGAGCAACAGCAATAACAACAGCACATAATTCTTATTCCATCACCCTCATGCACTTCGTCACCTTAGTCTCTCGGCTGTACAGTTACTCAAAATATATAAATCAACTTGTTAAGTCTCTCTCGCAGTGTGCATAGTGTTAGTTTTCAGGTAACGTGTTGTGTTGGTTTCGTTCGTTGTGTATTTATTTCAATCGAGTGGTATTTTTTGGTAGGATCCAAGACTGTTCCGTGTGTATCGTCGCAGCTCACAGTCCGCCAGCAAGGCACGGCATATAGCACACACGACCTTTTCATGGTTTTATTAAGAGGAGAGAGAGGGCGGTACCCAAGTCTCGTCCCGCCCATATTAACACTCCAGCCGCTGTGAGTCCATCCCCTTCAAAGCGCCGCCCCGTCCCCTACCGCCGCTGCCTTGATATATATGTACGTAAGTGTTGTCCACTTACGACGCGAGCAACATCAAGCTCATAGATCTCTCCCACTCACCGCCCGCCGCACCTGGTCGTCCGCGCCGCTGGGAGCTCGCGCAGGTGCACCAAACAGCGTCCAGGTACAGGTGTGGCTGTTGCTCAAGGTTATCATACACTCATTGCTCATTACAATGCCTGGCCACGCCCTTCCCCGTGTGTACGTTCGCCCCCCATTGTCACACCTCCAAGCGCCTCCCAGACACCTTTATTATCACTGTCCACCTGCTGCCCGTCCTTACCTAAGCTGTCAGAGCAACCCACGGCCCTTACCTTTGCCTCGCCGACACACCTCACTTCTCTTCTTCTCCTCTTCTCTTTCTCCTCTCTCTCCACCATTACCACCTTTTTCTTATACACCTCACTTCTCTTCTTCTCCTCTTTTCTTTCTCCTCTCTCTCCACCATTACCACCTTTTCTTATCATATCCACTTTATTATTTACTCTCCTCCACCTCAACACTATTCTTTCCCACCTCTCCGTTACCCTCACAGTTGTTTTTCTTCCCATCCACCTCAATGATTACGACCCATCTCTCCTTATACCGGCCACACATCCGTCCCCTTCGGCCATCACAAACGAAGCTGCCATTGCGTTCCCTCTTAACTATATTATCGCCTACATTTGCTCGGTGGTCATGATTCTTTCGTATCCTTCTAGTCAAATACACAGTGCATGTCTCTAGCAGTATTTCGGCCTTTATTGTGAGATCTGTATATGTATTAGTCTTTGTGTCATCGCTTCTTTCTAGTTTGCATTCTTCGGCGTCTCAGCAATACCCAGGAAGCTTGTTTTTGAGTACCCACCACACCATACTTTCCCTCTGACATAACTGCTGCGTCTGTGTTCTTCCTGCTCCACAATTATTCCTCTGTTCCACTATTTCTCCTCCATTTCTCTATATGCTTCCTCAATTCCCATCTCTTCCTCCATTTCTCTGTATGCTTCCTCAATTCCCTTCCTCTTCCTCAATTCTTTCTCTTTTCTTTCTCCTTTCCTCTATTCATATCCCTGTCACTTTGTATTATTCCTCCCCTTCCTCATCCTATCCACACCCCCAAAGAGAAAACTATCGTGTATTTATTCTTTCCAGTGCCTCCAACACGAGCGCAAAGAAGCGACACCCCACACTGGCCGCTCTCGTTATTATGTACCTAGCGTTCTTCCACTCCATCACCATCACGAGACGCCCAGGTAGAGATACGGAAGAAAAAAAGACAAGAAAAAAACTGCCGGCAACAACAAAGTGACCATCAGCACACTTCTCTCCCTGCCTTCTTCTCTCTCTCTCCTTTCTCTCCCTCCCTCGCTCGCTCCTTCTCTTCCCTCCCTCCATGCCTTCCTCCTTCCCTTTTCTCCCTCTCTTCCTCTCTTCCACGTACTATCACGATTCCTCCCCTCCGTTTCTTCTTCCTTTCCTCCCTCCTTCTCTCCCCTCTCTCTCTTCCTTTCTCCCTACTTCTCTTCTTCCTTTCTCTCCATTCCTCGCTTCTTCTCTACCTCCCTCCCTCCTTTCCACTCTTCCTTGTATCACACTTTCTTCCCTTCCTTTTCTCCCTCTTTCTCTCCTCTTTTCCTCTTCCTTTATATCTTATTCTCTTCTCGTATTCCTTTCCTCCATTTCTTTCTTCCTCTTTGTTCCTGTCTTCCTGCTCCTCACCCCTAGCCCCATCTTTTTCTTCTTGCATTCTTCCCGCTCCTCTTCCTTCCCTCTATTTATATTGCACCCTTTCCTCTTCTATCCACCCTCCTTCGCTGCTTCAATGTCAACACCTCTCCCTCCTTCCTTCTAGTCTTTTGTTTATCTTCATTCCTCTATCCTTCCTCCCTCTCTCCGCCTCTCGAGTACTCTCTCCCAATTCCTTTTTTCCCTCTCTTTATGATTCATCCATCTCTCCTTCCCTCCCTCACCCTCTTTCTTTATTCTTCTCCCTTTCCTTCCTTCTGTTCTCTATTCATCCATCTCTCTATTTTTCTCTACCACTCTTCTTTTGTTATCTAGCTCCCTCTTTCTTTCCCTCTCTTCTTCCTCATCCACCTCCCTCCTTCCCTCCCTTTCTTCTTTCTTCTCTCCATCTTTCTTTCCCTTCCTCCTTCTCTTCTCTCTTCGGCCATATCTCTTTTCTCCTCACCTCTTCTCACTCTTTATCCCTCTCTCCATCATTCTCTCCCTGCATCATCCCCCTCCTTCATCGGCTTCCTTCCACGGCTGTTCCTTCATTGATATTTCCGCCCCTCGCCCCATGTCATGTTCCTCCCGACATGCAGATCAGCGGTCATGACAGGCTAGTTAGCGGCGCCCTCTGTTAGCCGGGAGATTAATTACGATCAGAATGAAGGATGAATGTATCGTAAGAGTAGATTGTTAGGAAGTTTATCTGTTGTTATTCATGCTTGTGTTTCTTCCTTTAGTTTTTCTTTCTGGTCTTTTTCTTTTTCTTTTCTTGTTCTTGTTCTTGCTCTTGTTATTGTTCTTCTCGTTTTCTCTCTTGGTCTTCTTTTTTTCCTTCTGCTTTTTCTTCTTTTTCTTCTTTTTCTTCTTCTTTTCCTTTTTTTCTTTTTTCTTCCTCATCATTTGTTTCTTATTCCTTTTCTTTTTTATTATTATTTTTTTTCTTTTTTTTCCTTTTTTTATTTTTTTTTCGTTTCCTTTTCTTCTTTTTTCCTTCTCGTCCTCCTCGTCCTCCTCCTCGTCCTCATCCTCTTCCTCGTCCTCCTCCTCCTCCTCCTCCTCCTCCTCCTCCTCGTCCTCGTCCTCGTCCTCCTCTTCCTCATCCTCTTCCTCGTCCTCCTCGTCCTCCTCCTCGTCCTCATCCTCTTCCTCGTCCTCCTCCTCCTCCTCCTCCTCCTCCTCCTCGTCCTCGTCCTCGTCCTCCTCTTCCTCATCCTCTTCCTCGTCCTCCTCGTCCTCCTCCTCCTCCTCCTCCTCCTCAACATCATTTTCCTTCCACCGTTAGCCCCGCCACCACCACCACCACTACCACATCATCATCATCATCATCATCAACAACAACAACAACAACAACAACAACAACAACAACAAAGAAATAATGCAACATGTACTAAAATAGCAGAAACAAAAAAAGCAACAACAAAAACCGCTACTACACCAAGAATGAGTAAATGGCTAAAAAAAAGTATATAGGCCTGGATAAACAAAATGCGGTGACTTAAAACCCTCCTAGTAACCACAACAATGATATTTAGTATGTAAATAACAACAAAAAACAGGAAATTAATGAAAAAACAATGAAAAAATTCGCCAGGAATATCACCACTACCACCGCCACCACCACCACCACCACCATCACCTCCCTCCCCCCCCTCCACCACTAATACCCCCATTATGCTTCATCAGAGTACCCCGATATGCATCTTCCCATCAATCATAAGCGCCGTTCATGACAACAACACCGCGACAAGAGCCACGTCACCACCACCACCACCACCAGTAGCAGCGTAGCATGGGAGGGAAGGCTTGTGGTTTTAGCGAGGGAAGTGAAGCGTGGAGGTAAGGGAGGTAAATGCTGGCTTGGCGAGAGGAAAATGAGAAGGGAAAAGGAAGGAGGAGTGGAGAGGAAAAGAGGGAAGGAAGGACAGAGGGTGAGGCGAGGAAGGGAGGAATGAGATGGTGGTATGGAGAGGAAGGGAAGAAAGGGAGGATAGTATGGTGAGGAAGGGAGGGTGGCATGGTGAGGAAAGGAGATGGTGTGATGAGGAAGGCAAGGGGAAGTGAGACGGTGTGATGAGGAAGGAAGGAAAGGGAGGGTGGTATGGTGATGAAAGGAGGGAAGGGAAGGCGGTATGGTGGGGAAGGGAGGGAGGTATGGTGAGGACAGGAGTGAGATGGTGTGTTGAGGAAAGCAAGGGATGGTAAGATAATGTGGTGAGTAATGCAGAAAGTAGAGGTGGTTTGGTGAGGTAGGGCATGTGGGTGGTGTGTGTGGAAGGGAAAAAGAGGATAAGGGGTGTGGAGGTGATGTCGAGATGGCTTTTTTGTACATCAAAGGAGACGGTTCAAGGGCATAAAAAAAGAAAACAATAATGAAAAAAAAGCCCGCTACTTACTGCTCCTGTTACCCTCGCCAATACTGTTATCCTTTCACTCTATTAGTTGGTTTGTATTTATAACCAAAGACACATTTCAAGCGACACAGTACTAACGGAAAGTAGTTAATGGTCACAGCGGTTAGTGGTATAGCTTCTGCCTTGGCTGTAGAAATATCTGGACACCTTTCCTCCCGAAATTGACCTCTCTTTTTGACCACTCATATGTACTCTATTCAGGAGCCGTAAGTAGCGGGCTTCTTTTCTTTGATATTATTGTTTTCTTTTTTTACGCCCTTGAACTGTCTCCTTTGCTGTAAAAAAAATATCCGTCTTTCTATATGTAAATTAATGATGGATGCTGTAAATACTTGTAATATTATGAGACTGAACCTGCTGTTTTTTACTGTTGCTGTCTTAGAAAACATTGCAGATATCATGCACAAAAAGCCAGGCATAGATCCCACTTGAATATTTGTATGCCTATGAGTTTTAGAAGCCATACCAACTGATGAACAATAACATTTTCTGGATATTTTTGCTACAGAGTAATCAGTTCCTATAAATTTCTACCTAGAGTACTTTTTTTGTACTCTTTGTTTCTCTTCTCTCTTCTCTCGCTCTCACACGCACACACAAATACTTTCTAGTTTACAGTTATTTGATCATAGTAGACCACATAGTTTAACTGACTGATGGATGTAATTGCTATGGTTGACTGAAGGAATTAATTGGCGGAGTAATTAGTGTCTGATTTCACCTTCTCAGTTAAACCTGCGGCTGTGACTGGCTGGCTAACTCGGTGGCTATCTGGCTGAGTGATGAACCTCGTGGGCGATTGATTTGCTCTGAAACTGGAGGTGCGGGGTGATAAGATGAGGGAGCTGCAGGGAATTGTGGATGTTCCTGAGTTATTTATAAAGCAGAGGAAGCAGCTGAAAGGGGAAAAAATGAGAAGAAAAAAAGCAATGCACTCCTGTATTGAAAATGGAATGAGAGGCCAAAAAGGGAGGGTCATTGAGGGGCCAGACAGTGACATGGTGGCGTGACTAACGATGCGTGGAATACAGCTGATGAGGGTGCTGTATGGTGAGTGGCAGGAGGAAGTGGCAGTGGTGGCGTTATTATTTTTTTTTTCAACGCAGGCAAAAAGGGTTACAGGGGTCAGCTCCCGAAAGTGAGCTCTCCTTTGGCCAGTCTCTACTTTTGTCTGTTGTGGGAGCGGCAAGTAGCGGGCTTTTTTTTTTTGCATTTTTTGTTATCCTTGAGCTGTCTCCTTTGTTGTAAAAAAGAAAAGAAAAAAAAACGTTAGTGGCACAGTCGAATCACATACATATAAAAGGTAAAGTTAGAGGCATAGGCTATAGCTGCGCGTGACCTCGGTGCTCATCTCCGTCGTGTTATATATTCATAGTGCCTGCCGTATATATATGCTTGGCCCGTGCAAGGGAAAGTAGGATAGTGTGATGAGGAAGGAAGGAAAGGGAGGGTGGTATGGTGAGGAACAGAGGGAAGGGAGGTGGTATGGAGAGGAAGGGAAGAAAAGGAGAATAGTAAGGTGAGGAAGGAAGGAAAGGGAGGGTGGTATGGTGAGGAGAAGAAGGAAGGGAAGGTGGGGTGGAGAGGAAGGGAAGAAAAGGAGAATAGTACGGTGAGGAAGAGAGGACACAAAGAACACAAAGAAAGAACAAACAACAGCAGACCTGCTGGTCCTTACGAGGTTGTTTGTGACAAGCTACACTATCTATCTAATCAAAGGTGGAAGATTAAGGACAGCAAAGGCGAAGGCTCCTCCCCACCCCCCCATCCCTCCAGCCAAAGCTGGCAGGAAAGAAAAAAGAGCCATGCAGCATGGAAAAACTGCATGGAATTTATGTAGGAAAGAGGAAAGAACTACCATTACTGCTACCACTAACCGGGCGATAAAAGCGGACAAGGACACCAGTATTCCAAAGAACTTAACGTTATTACGACAATGAGTAATATCTTAGTTGCTGGTTGGATTCAAAACACTTGTCTAATCTATTCTTGAAGGCCGTAACTGTTGTACTATCAACGACATCACAAGGTAGAGTTCCAAACATTAACAACTCGATTGAAGAAGAAGTGTTTAGCTTCGTGCGACGAGAATCTTTTACCACTTATCTTCAAATTGTGATTTCTTCTTGTTCTATTTGATCGATCAATTGTAAAGTAATCTTCCGCATTAATATCACTGAAACCTTTGAACATTTTAAACACTTCTATTAGATCGCCTCGCATTCTTCGTTTTGATAGGCTGAATAAATTTACTTCTTTAAGCCTTTGTTCATATGACAAATTTCTCAACCTAGGAATCATCTTTGTTACTCTTCGTTGGACCCGTTCCAACTTTTCTATGTCTTTTCTGTAGTAGGGAGACCAAAACTGTACACAGCACTCTAGACGGGGTCGAACCAACGAATTATACAGTTTTAATATTACTTTTTCCGATTTATTATTAAAGACTCGTCCGATGAAGCCAACCAATTTGTTTTCAGTTTTAACTACCTCTGAACAATGCTGACCGGGCTTTAAATCGCTTGATATAGTGATTCCAAGATCCTTTTCTTTACTTACTGCAGAAAGTTGTTGGCCATTCATTACGTAGCGAACGCGATTGTTATTTTTTCCGATGTGCAACACTTTACATTTCTCAACGTTATATTTAATTTGCCATTGATTGGCCCAACGTGCAAGTCGATCTATATCTGATTGTAAAGCTTCTTCGTCGAGTATCGCAGTTACTTTACTAGCAATTTTTGTGTCATCAGCAAATTTTGATACTTTGCAAGTGAGCCCATCATCGATATCATTAACATAAATTAAGAAGAGCATGGGGCCAAGCACTGATCCTTGAGGTACGCCGCTTTTGACATCGAGCCAGTTAGATGTAACACCGTTTAGAACTACTCTCTGTTTCCGCTCAGAGAGCCAGTCCGCAAGCCAGTTGTGAATGTTACCCGAGATACCGTGCGCCAGTAGTTTGCTGAGCAATCGTTGGTGGGGGACCTTATCAAATGCCTTTTGAAAATCCAGATATATGATATCTACTGATCTGCTTTCATCGAACACCTCAAAAATATAGTGAAAAAAATCAAGTAAGTTAGTCAAACATGAACGTTTACTACGAAAGCCATGTTGCGAATTATTTATTATATTATTTTCTTCGAAGAATTTCACCATATTGTCGCGAATGATAGTCTCCATTAACTTACAAACAATAGATGTCAGGCTAATTGGTCGATAGTTTCCTGGATGAGACTTGTCCCCCTTTTTGAAAATTGGTGTGACATTTGCAAGTTTCCAATCCGACGGAACTTTTCCAGCTGTTAAAGATTTATTGAATATGATGGAGAGCGGTATACAAATTTGATGTTTGATTTCTTTTAAGACCCTAGGGGTAATTTTGTCTGGACCAGGAGCTTTGCTTACTTTAATCTTTTCAATTTTGCGTAAAATGTCACTTTCTACGATGAGCACGCCACTTAACATCTTTTCGGTCCTTCTAACCTCCGGCGGTTGAGGTGATAAACAATCTTCGTCGGTAAATACGGATGCGAAAAAGTTATTTAGGATTGTAACCATTTAATTTTCATCGTTCGTGTGGTTACCATTTTCATTAGCAAGCGGTCCGATACCACAAGTGAGTGACTTTTTATTATTTACATAGCTGAAAGAGGGAAGGGAGGGTGGCATAATGAGTAAAGTTGCGACGGGAGATGGTGTGATGAGGAAGGTTCACCTCTCGACCAAAGCGGCTGAGTTAACTGACGGTCATCTGGACAGCTTGTGGGAAATCTTGGCCACTCAGCGATGATTGAAAACTGTCAGATGGTTGCGGTAGAACTCAAATCCTCGTCTCCGGAGCCACCACATCCTCCTCGCTAGCCACTCGTCTCTCGCTTCTGTCTACGTGTGAAAGGGATCGATAATTTATCATTGATGTTGTGCGTGTGGAAACATAATGATGGCGCTGCTGAAGACTGAAGAGGAGGAAAGTGGGGAGATAAATGACATACCAGAATGATCACAAGAGGGCAGTGTTCATCATCGTGTCGCGTGTGGTGAATGTGATGATATACAGATTGCTTGGAAGGATTGCGTATGTGTTGATCATAGCGTTTCTGCGTATAAAGACTGTAGAGAAACAAAGCGAGCAGATGTACGCAAAACCGTCTATGCATTGTAAACACGGGGACAGGGTTGGCGTGAATGGTGGTGGCGATTGTGATGCTGTGACTGCCGAGGCGATAACATCTGTCCACGGCAAGTCGAATAGATGAGCGTCGAGCAAGGCGTGGAAGGATAATAAAAAAAAGTTCCAATAGCCAATTCCCTTATCACCTGGAGTCCACCTCTACCCATACCCTCCACCCACACCTGGAGAGAGAGAGAGAGAGAGAGAGAGAGAGAGAATTAGAAAGGGGTGGGGGAGGAAAAAGAAAGAGATATTCAGATGTAGATGTGTAGAATGAATTAAAGAAGAGAAAACTAAAGAAACAGACAACTAAAGAAAGTGGCCCCAATGCAAAAGGTAGGAAGTTTAGCTTCGTGAGCGTCAGAACACTCACTGATGCCTTCTGCCGGAAGCCGTGTGAATGCATTGTGCATGAAAGATGTTAATTGGCGAACTAATTCTTATTAAGAAAAATCAATCAATCAATCAATCAATCAGTGGAGGAAAATATGGTAGAAAAAAAAGTTAAAGGTAAGAAAGAAGAGGCGAAACGGATGATGCGCCGAAAGTCGTCGCGAGGATTCCTTTGGATGCTTGTGCGCGTCCTCGAGGTCCTTTGTCTCTCCATCTCAGAGCCGATAAATGCGGCAAACGGTGCTTTCACGATATTTATGATTATTTGTATAATCCAGTCTGGCAGGTTTAAGAAGCCAGTTCTTGCATCCGCCCTCCTCCCTTCGGCGGGGATGTGGAGCTCTAGCGAGCCCAAGGTCCCCCAGGCATGGCAGAACTGCAGGGCTCCCGGCAGAGCGCCTCGCCGACCCCCGGGGCGCCGACGAAGCTGACGGAGATCATCCGGCTACAAGGCCGGGCATGTGAGGCTCATTAGCCGTGGTGGGCATTTCACTTCGGGGAGGAACAACTCCGAACAATAAACCCGGGCAGGTGGAGCTCGATAGCGGGGGTAAGCAATTCCCCTCGGAGAGGGACATCTCCGAACAACAAACCTGAGCAGGTGATGCTCGATAGCCGGGGTGGGTGATTACCCTCGGAGAGGGACAACTCCGAACAACAAACCTGAGCAGGTGATGCTCGATAGCCGGGTGGGATATTCCCCTCGGAGAGGGACATCTCCGAACAACAAACCTGAGCAGGTGATGCTCGATAGCCGGGGTGGGTGATTACCCTCGGAGAGGGACAACTCCGAACAACAAACCTGAGCAGGTGATGCTCGATAGCCGGGGTGGGTGATTACCCTCGGAGAGGGACAACTCCGAACAACAAACCCGAGCAGTTGATGCCCGATAGCCGGGGTGGGTGATTACCCTCGGAGAGGGACAACTCCGAACAAAAAACCCGAGCAGTTGATGCCCGATAGCTGGGGTGGGTGATTACCCTCGGAGAGGGACAACTCCGAACAACAAACCCGAGCAGTTGATGCCCGATAGCCGGGGTGGGTGATTACCCTCGGAGAGGGACAACTCCGAACAACAAACCCGAGCAGTTGATGCCCGATAGCCGGGGTGGGTGATTACCCTCGGAGGGACAACTCGAACAAAAAACCCGAGCAGTTGATGCCCGATAGCCGGGGTGGGTGATTACCCTCGGAGAGGGACAACTCCGAACAAAAAACCCGAGCAGTTGATGCCCGATAGCCGGGGTGGGTGATTACCCTCGGAGAGGGACAACTCCGAACAACAAACCCGAGCAGTTGATGCCCGATAGCCGGGGTGGGTGATTACCCTCGGAGAGGGACAACTCCGAACAACAAACCCGAGCAGCTGATGCCCGATAGCCGGGGTGGGTGATTACCCTCGGAGAGGGACAACTCCGAACAACAAACCCGAGCAGCTGATGCCCGATAGCCGGGGTGGATGATTACCCTCGGAGAGGGACAACTCCGAACAACAAACCCGAGCAGCTGATGCTCGATAGCCGGGTGGTGTTTACCCTCGGAGAGGGACAACTCCGAACAACAAACCCGAGCAGCTGATGCCCGATAGCCGGGGTGGGTGATTACCCTCGGAGAGGGACAACTCCGAACAACAAACCCGAGCAGCTGATGCCCGATAGCCGGGGTGGGTGATTACCCTCGGAGAGGGACAACTCCGAACATGCATGGTGGGCATGGCGAGTATATATATATATATATATATATATATATATATATATATATATTTATATATATATATATATATCTATATATATATATATATATATATATATATATATATATATATATATATATATATATATATATATTCCTATTTATATTTTGTTGTTGCCGTGGTTAGCTCTACAAATTTCATTGTTATAATTTTTATTATTATTATTATTATTGTTATTATTATTATTATTATTATTATTAATTATTATTATTATTATTATTATTATTATTATTATTATTATTATTATTATTATTATTATTATTATTATTATTATTATTATTATTATTATTATTATTATTATTATTATTATTATTATTATTATTATTATTATTATTATTATTATTATTATTATTATTATTATTATTGTTTTTTTTTTTTTACTACTGTTATCACTGTCAGTAGTGATGTTGCTATCTTCACCAGTATCATTATCAACACCATTAATTTTATCGGTGTGTGTGTGTGTGTGTGTGTGTGTGTGTGTGTGTGTGTGTGTGTGTGTGTGTGTGTGTGTTTGTGCGTGTGTATTTGTATGTGTGTGCTTAAGAAAAGTAAAAAGAAGAAGAAGAAGAAAAAGAAAAAGAAGAAGAAAAAAAGTAGGAAAAAAGAAGAAGGAAAAGAAGAAGAAATAGGAGAAAAAAAAGAAGAGAAAGAAGAAAAAGAAAATGTAGTATAAGAAATATCAGAGAAAGAAGAAAAAGAAGAATAGAAAGAAGAAAAAGAAAAAGTAGTATAAGAAATATCAGAGAAAGAAGAAAAAGAAAAAGTAGTATAAGAAATATCAGAGAAAGAATAAGAAAAAGAAGAAGAGAAAGAAGAAAAAGACAAAGTAGTATAAGAAATATCAGAGAAAGAAGAAAAAGAAAAAGCAGTATAAGAAATATCAGAGAAAGAAGAAGAAAAAGAAGAAAAATAAGAAGAAAGAAACTACATAATTAGGATACTGTATTAAACTTTATCCCCGTCACATAATTATAAGCAACGCATGCACCTCACTCCCAGCTTACCTGCCCGCCCCATCACCACTTCCCACGGTTGAGGCCTATGAGGTCGCCAGGTCACTAAGCCAACTTAAAACAAAGCGGTCCACCACGCCCACTGATCTCCCCATCAAACTGTACCAGGAGTTTGCCCCCGAGCTGGCCACCCCCCTCGCCTCTATTTTTAACGCTTCCTTCCGTCAAAGTCAGTGTCCTGCTGACTGGAAAACAGCATATGTCACTCCGATTCCCAAGACCACCACCCCTCAATCACTGAGTGACTTGAGGCCTATTTCTATCACCCCCATTCCCAGCCTCCTGTGTGAAGCCTTCATTTTCAAGTGGACTTACACTCATCTTGCTCCCCTCATAGACCCACAACAGTACGGCAATATCAAGTCAACCTCCACCACACACTGCCTAATTAATCTCCTGGACTTTGCCTACAGAAATCTTGAAAAACGCAAAACATCAGTTTCTCTCGCTTTTATTGATTTCCGAAAGGCTTTTGACCTAGTTCACCATACCACAGTCATCAACAAAGCAATAAACCTAGTGCTTCTCGATATCCTGGTCTCCTGGCTGGCTGATTTCTGCACCAGCGTAAACAGGTGGTGATTTCAGGAGTGGCCTCCCTCCTCTACACCTCACTTGCAGGGGTACCTCAGGGTCCAACCTGGGCCCTTTGTGCTTCCTTATCCTAATTAATGACGCCCTGACCCACACACCCCACCGCTGGAAGTACGTGGACGACACCACAGTGGGAGTAACAGTTGACAACAGCAACCCAGATTATTCCCACCTCCAGGAAACACTACACAACCTACACACATGGACAACACAAAACATGGTCACCATCAACGACACCAAAACTACACTCCTACACATCAACACCTCCTCTGCCCCTGTTGCCTCCCCTGTGGTGTCCATCAACGACACTCCCTCCGGTAGTTACATCAGCAAAACTACTTGGAGTCACCCTGGACAACAAGCTCACATGGAAGGAGCACGTCTCCCAGCTCACCAGATCTGCCACCTATAAACTGTACCTGCTGAGGAGACTCAAAACGCTGGGGCCCCTGAGTGTGCGCTGGCGAGCGTGTACTCCTCGTTCATCCTCCCCAAACTGACATACGCGTCCCCAGCGTGGTCTTCCTCCATCAACATCACGCAGCGCCGCCAACTTGAACGCGTCCAGAAGCGAGCCTGCAAAATCATCCTGGGCCCTCACTACACCAGCTATCAGGACGCCCTCGACTCCCTCCATCTCACCAGCCTACAACACCGTCACGAGACCCTACTACACCGGTTCGCAACCAAGCTTCTCAACCAGCCCAGACACAGACACATCCTCCCACCCGCAGTGAACCGCCCTCAGCACTCAGTGCGACACCACAACATTATTGCCCCGATACGGGCACGGACTGACCGCTATAAGAACAGCGCAGTGCCCGTGATGGTCAAATATATCAACAATGCAAATTAAGAGCAGCACAATTTGTATGTTTTGTAAATATTTTTCATTAGGACTTATTGTTGTTGTTATTATGATTATTATTATGATTATTATTATTATGATTACTATTATTATTATCATTATTATTATCGTGATTATTATGATTATTATTATTATCTTTACTATGATTATTGCTATTATTGTTATTTCTATTTTCATTTTTATTTTCGATCATACTACTTTGTTCATTTGTCTCATTCATTTCATTTCATCTTCCATTGATGTATATTTTCAGCTCTAGGGCTGCCTGATACTTCATGAAATAAACCGTTTATTATTATTATTATTATTACACACACACACAAACACACACACACACACACACACACACACACACACACACACACACACACGGCTCAGGCAGCAATGGTAACCGAGATGAAAGTGTGGAGTCGGCGAGGCAGTGACGAAGCCCTGTCGAACTCGAGGTGATGATGGCGGTATAGTGGTGGTGGTTGTGGCGTCGGCGGCTGCGTCTTTTGTGGTGGCGTGGCTGTTTTGATTGTGCTACAGGCGGCGGTGGTGATGATGGCGGTGGTTGTGCTAGCGGTAGGCTGGCTGTAGTGTGGGTGGAGGTGTGAAAGTGGTTGAAATGTGGAAGTGATGGTAGTGGTGTTACTGATAATTGTTGTAGTAGATGTCTCAGTGGTGGTATAGTGACTGTAGCGGCGACGGTGGTGGTGGTGGTGGAGGCCAGAAGATGATAAGAGGGGATCATAATGGCTGGGTACTGATGTGTAGAGGCAGTGGTCGTGGTGACTGTGGTGGATGTGGTGTTCCTTGTGGCGGCGGTGTGGTTGGTGCTGCTCGTGGTCGCGTGTGTTGTTTTCAGTTTTTTTTCTTTTTTTACAGTAGAGGAAACAGTACGAAGGCAAAAAAAGAAGGAAACAATAATGAAAAAAAAAGCCCGCTACTCACTGCTCCTACAAAAGAGTCAAGAGGAGTGGCCGAAAGATAGGTCAATAGGTCAAATAGATAGGTTTATTGCCCTATCATTACACAGTTATGACACTATTACTGATGCAACACTTATGGGAGACTACAGCTTGTTAAAACACTACTCATATGCAGATAGCCTTTAACGTTTAAGGAGCCTTATAGAATATATAGAAATAAATTAACGTCACTTTTAAAATTAGCCAAGAAGAAGTATAACCAAGAGCAGTTACTTAATAGCCAAGGTAATCCAAAACAACACTGGAGATCCATTAATACTATTCTTGGTAGATGCACAGGTGCTAAACATACAGTTATTGAATTAAAGCCACATTGTACTGACATTTCTGAAACATTTAATGACCATTTTTTGAAGGCTGGGGGGCTAGATCATGATATAGTAGGGGATGAATATATGACATATTTACACAACTCACCTAATTACTCGGTATACTTATCACCAGCTACACAGATAGAAATTGAAAACTTTCTTAAGACATTAAAAGGTACATCATCTGGTTTTGATGAAATTTCTCCCTTGGTCATAAGACAAACTGCCAGCATAATTTCCTTGCCATTAACACACATAGTTAACCTCACATTAAAGAAAGGAGTTTTTCCGGACGAACTTAAGAAAGCTAAAATTATTCCATTATTTAAGTCAGATAATAGAGATGATGTCAATAACTACAGACCTATATCAGTTCTTCCTGTGTTCAGTAAAGTCTTTGAAAAAGTGATATGCACTCGTCTTGTAAATTTCATTGAGAAAAATAATTTATTTTCGAATTGTCAGCATGGTTTTAGAACAGGGCGCTCTACTGAGTCGGCCATATTTCAGTTTACCAATAATGTGTATAAATATCTGGAAAAGAAACATTATTTAGTTGGAATTTTTTTAGATCTTTCTAAGGCTTTTGATTCGCTATGTCATAAAATTCTTTTAAGTAAACTTAGTAATTTTGGGATTCGGGGAGTTCCTTTATAATTATTCAAAAATTATTTAACAAATCGATTTCAAGCTGTTTACTGTAATTCTAAATATTCTTCTTTCAAGCCTATCAACAAGGGTGTACCGCAAGGATCTATCCTAGGACCTATACTTTTTCTCATCTATATTAATGATATTGTCAATGCTAGTAATAAATTTAAGTATACCATTTATGCTGACGACACTAATTTACTATTAGATGAAAAAAATATAAATAGTTTGCATATAAACATTAATAATGAGCTCAATTCAATTAATATGTGGCTTAAACATAATAAGTTAAGGTTAAATATCACTAAAACAAAATACATTATCTTTCAAAACCGATCAGTCACTTCTAACATGCCACCTATAACACTTGAAGGAAAAGTACTTGAACGAGTTTCTTATACTAAGTTTTTGGGCGTTTTCATAGATCAAAATGTCAATTGGAAATACCAAATTAATTCTGTTGCAAATAAACTATCTAGGATATGTGGCATACTGTATCGAATAAGAAATAGCCTTACACAAGAAGCACTTATCAGTATTTATTATACACTTTGTTGCCCGCATCTCATTTATTGTGTATCTGTGTGGGCGTGTACGTGGCCTTCCTTTCTTAAAAATCTTCAGGTTTCTCAAAATAAGATATTTAGGTGTATGTTTTATATGAACAAGTTTGATTCCACACATAACGTATTTTCCACACATAGATTTCTTAATTTTAAAAACATTCATTGTTATTTTCTACTATTATTTATTTATAAAAACCTCGCACTGATGCATGGAACTCATCCTTTTCAAGTTATTAATACATTGCATAATACGCGCAGGAACAATATAAACCTTATCTCTCCACAGTTCAGGACAGTTCTTTTCAGAAATAGTATTTTATGCTCAGGACCTCAAGTTTGGAATTCTTTGCCAGTAGAAATAAAAAATCTCCTTAATAGTAATAATTTCTCTCTATTTAAAACGTCAGTAAAAACACACTTATTTGCAATCCAAAACAATCACGGTTAAAATTATAATTTATTCCTGAAACATGAACACAAATTTACATTATTAAATCTAATCAGTGAATTGCATAGTACTATTGTCCATATTATTTTTATTATTGTTATTATTATTATTATTATTATTGTTATTATTATTATTATTATTATCATTATTGTTATTATTATTATTATTGTTGATGCTGTTGTAGTTGTTATTATAGTTAACATTTTAGATATAACTATTATAACTTCATCTGGTCTTATAGTTAATGTTGTTATTTATTGTATATTTGTATTTAGCTTTATGGTTGGGAGCTATCTGCAACCTTTAGAAAAATATTAATAGTGCAATGAAATAAATATACAGTCTGTCGGGAAGCTTCGGCTTGACAGGCTAGATTCGTTGCCAGAATTATAATTATATTTATATGTATATATCAATGTGTGTATATTATGGCAATAAACATTACTTACTTACTTACTTACTAAAATAGTATGAAATATACACTCCCAATACATGGCGGTAGCCCTAATTGTAGTCGCATTAGCATACATGCAGAACATAGTTTGGGTTTGCAAGCACATACAGATTACTTGTACACCTGTCTTGATAAACATTAATCAAATAGCATAATTTAAATATTTACATAACCTAATTTCAATTTAAAAAATAATATTTTAATATATCATCATTCACCATGGCCAGAGCTTTACTATGCAATTTTTTTTTTTTTTTTTTACATATAAAGACTTTGATATTTCTTTTGTTTTTAGTTAGTGCGGAGTTGCATTACGATACTTATGGCCAAGGCAGTGCACTAAGAACGATGCCCTTGCTTGTGGACGCACTAGCTTGTTATTATATCCCCTTGTGGCATGCTTTTGGTGGATTTATGTAAAAACTGCTCTGACTGTTGTTTTTGAGATTACTGTATCTAGTAAGCAGTATAGTTTAATGAAACCTCAAATATAAGCGTTACGTTACGTGTGAATTATGGCAGTGGGCTTAGTTAGTAAAAGAATCAGATCGAATTAGCACCGGACAAACACCAGCCTCTCTGCTTCTCCTTCAGCTGTAACACTTTTTTCGTCCTATTTTTTAAACTTCCTGGACAAAATCTTTCAATCTTGGTTAGATGTTTTACTCAACTCCATACAGCAAATAAAAGATTAATTCAAATCGACAAACTATGAATGCTTCCATCTAAGTAACTGGCGACGTCTCACGATGATGGTGATTGTAGTGATGGTCGTGATGGTGGTGGTTACGATGAAACTGGTGGTGGAGTTAGTGTTTATGATTGTAGCGCTTTATGATTGTGGTGATGATAGCGGTGATGGTGACTGGTGGAGGAGGCATAGGTTAAGTGGAGGCGGTGGTGGTGAATTGGTGATAGCGGAGGTGTTAGTGGAAGTGGTGATGGTGGCGATGGCGGTGGCGGAGGTTTTGGTGGGTGGAGGGCGGCGTTGTCTAATTATCGTACTCGTCGCATTGCATTGACGTCGTTTCTGACCGATAACTACAGCAAAAAACACAATCATCAATAAATAACAGTTTTAATGCTAACCTTGATGATTCTCTGTCGTTGTTTGTGTAGGTACGAGAGTTTGAGGCTTAAAAAATTATAAATACGTTGTGGTGAATACGATAATCTGGCAACGCTAGTGGAGGGCGGTGCGGCGGGGGCAGGTCAGATGCCACCATTAGGAAGGACGACAAGAAGCTTATCCACGGCTGACATGACTCGCCAATTAAGCAGAATCAGAGCCGCTTCTTCATTCTGGTAATACACCCTTACCGCCTTACTGCACTGCGGGGTATTTAGAAACCGCGCCTTACTGGAAGGAAAAAAAAACATGACCTTGGAGAAAGAGCAAGACTATGGCTATCATTTTACTTTGTTCCCTTCGATAATGACCTTTCCGCTATTGACAAAAGAAATACAAGACTTAGAAAATCACGTAATCTAAAACCACTGATCACAAACTTTTGATTCGAGAAGAGAACGATCGCTTGCACATCTTAAATTGTAGTAGGATAAAAAAACTTTAAAATCTTCTTCTTTTTCCAGAATCGTAACGAGAAACCAGGAATCCATCGCAGAAAAAAGACTTAGAAAATCACGTAATCTAAAACCACTGATCACAAACTTTTGACTCGTGAAGAGAACGATCGCTTGCACATCTTAAATTGTAGTAGGATATAAAAAATCGGCAATCTTCTTCCTTCTGCAGAATCGTAACGAGAAACCAGGAATCCATCGCAGAGAAGAAACAATAACCTTTACGAAGAATTAGAAAAATACCGAGGCCCAAAAATATACTGAACATAACTCCTTTGTGGGTAATGAGAAACAACCGCGAATTAAAGATAAAAAAGAAGATAGAAAGAGATAAAAATAGCGAGCAAAACTTTCTTGAGGGGAAGCCGCAAGACCCTCACAAGCAGCATCAACCTTGACACTCGGGTTACATGGATGCGCTGCTCTGACTCCGATCGTGTTTTGAGCGAGGTGTGTTTGCGTCATAATCCCCGGGTACGGCCTGTAGCAAGACATTTAGCGCTGGGCAGGAGAGGCCCCCTTTTAGGCGAGTGTGATATTAAGTTCGTGTTAGTGCCAGATTTCAGAAGAGCAAATTACGAGGGGCTTCGAAGACATCTTGAAGGGGTAAACTGGGATAATTTAGGGATTCATGAGGGCCAGAACTGCGGATTAGAGAGCCAGGAGAACCAGGTAGAAATATCTTACAATAACTTAGTTAGAGTAATAGTAGAGGGGCAAGGACAGCATATACCACAGCGAACACTTAGAAAAGAAAACAATGATCCTAAGTGGATGACTTGTGGACTAAAACACGAGATTGGGTTAAAGAAGGGAATTTATCAGAAAATAAAGAATGATGAAACACATCTCAGGGGCCGGTACGTCGAACTATCTAGATTAGTTAAAAAAAAAAACAGGATAGCAAAAAGGAACTATGAGATCAAAGTAGCAAATGAGGCGAAAAGTAATCCTAAGGGCTTCTTTCAGATGAATAAAACAAAAACACGGGAGAAAATTAGACCGCTGTAAACAAACACAGGGGAGCTAGTAGAAAATTACGAAAATATGAGCACATTGTTGAACGACTACTTCCTTTCAGTATTCACACAGGAGGATCGAACGACTATACCGGAAAGAGTTCAGGTGTACGAGGGCGGGGATGGCGACAAATTGAGGGATATAATCATTACCAGGCAAGTAGTTCAGGATGAGATAGATAAGCTTAAGAAGAACAAGTCGCCAGGTCCTGACGGGATATTTCCGAGGGTATTAAAGGAATTAGATGATGTACTCAGTGACCCACTAACCGACATCTTTAAGATGTCGGTAAATACTGGCTAATGTGACGCCGATTTTTAAAAAGGGGGACAGGTCAGTTGCTTCAAACTATCGCCCAATTAGCTTAACATCGGCTATAGGCAAGATGCTGGAGTCCATAACAGCCAGGAACATTCGGGAGCATTTAGAGAAACATAGCTTAATTCACGACTCGCAGCATGGGTTCACAAAAGGTTGGTCATGCCTCACCAATCTCTTGTCCTTCTACAATAAAGTATTTGAGGCGGTTGACAGAGATGAAAATTATGATGTAATCTATCTTGATTTTAGTAAAGCGTTTGACAAAGTTCCTCACCAACGACTGTTGCTTAAATTACAGGCTCACGGAGTAGAGGGTAAAGTTTTGAACTGGGTCAAGGCGTGGCTTAGCAATAGGAAGCAAAGAGTGCAAATCAATGGTAAAAGATCTGACTGGGGATGTGTTACGAGTGGGGTCCCACAAGGATCGGTATTAGGTCCACTTTTGTTTATTATTTATATCAATGACTTAGATACAGGAATTAGTAGTGATGTTAGTAAATTTGCAGATGATACCAAGATCGGTAGAGTAATTGAGTCGGATCAGGACGCTAGTATTCTCCAAGGTGAACTCAACAGATTGTATGACTGGGCGGATAAATGGCAGATGGAGTTCAATGTAGGGAGGTGCAGTATTCTGAGTGTAGGTAGGAACAACCCCTCACATAACTATTGCTTAAATGACACTCTCATAAGCAGGTCTGGGTGCGAGAGGGATTTAGGGGTCTTAGTGAGCTCTGATCTCCGTCCAAGGGCACAATGCATTCAAGCTAGAAATCGAGCTAATAGGGTACTGGGATTTATTTCAAGGAGCGTAAGCAACAGAAGCCCCGAAGTCTTCCTCAAACTATATTTAGCATTAGTTAGACCTCATCTTGACTATGCGGTTCAGTTCTGGTCACCTTACTATAGAATGGATATCAAAATGTTAGAATCAGTGCAGAGGAGGATGACTAAGATGATTCAGGGGTTGAAAAACTTGCCATACGAGGAAAGACTCAAACAGTTAAACTTGCATTCTCAAGAAAGGCGAAGGGTGCGTGGAGACATGATCGAGGTTTATAAATGGATGAAGGGCTTTAATAAGGGAGACATTCATAAGGTTTTGTTGGTAAAAGAACCGGGTAGGACACGAAGTAATGGGTTTAAACTGGATAAATTCAACAGGGACATAGGCAAAAATTGGTTTACTAACAGGGTGGTGGATGAGTGGAATAGGCTTAGCAGTCATGTGGTGAGTGCCAATACAATTGTCACATTCAAAAATAGACTAGATAAATTCATGGACAGCGATATTAGGTGGGGTTAGATGCACGGGAGCTTAGGGTCAAAGGAGCTGTCTCGTACAGGCCTACCGGCCTCTTGCAGACTCCTGCGTTCTTATGTTCTTATGTTCTATCAATGGAAACTTTGTGTGACCTCTGTGGGATGCAGGAGACCCGGAGAGGATGTTATGCAGACGGGGGGACTAGAATGCAGTGTGGGGTGTTTGAGTGAGAGAGAGAGAGAGAGAGAGAGAGAGAGAGAGAGAGAGAGAGAGAGAGAGAGAGAGAGAGAGAGAGAGAGAGAGAGAGAGAGAGAGACGCTATACATATTTTTTTTCTTTATCATTGGTGTCTTTCAAGTTCCTATTATGTTGGTCAGTCTTAATTTAAACAAAAAAAACATGTAAATAATTCAGCTGATGCGTCGCTTCCATAATGGCGTCGCTCTCCTCTCCTCTCATCGTCTTTCCCAATATTTTTTTTTTTTTTGTACTCTCCGCTGCAAACTCCCCTCGGTTAATAAGCACTAAAAACCGCGAGGATGTCTCATATTAAAAAAAAGCTCCTCGCTGCCACAAATACTTCAGATGCGGCGAAATATTAATTACTTTACAATCCCGGTTGGATCCCTCATTTTTATTTTTTAACATTGAGGTTTTATTCTCTCCTTAGGTCAAAAAGTCTCAAGTCCTCGCTAGACAAACGTGCTTCCTGGTGAGACTGGCAGCGGTGTTCCTTTAAATGTTGGCAGGCGATTTGTTGGCAGGCGCGGATTTGTCTCCGTCTTACAAAGCACTGAATGAAGCAGCAACATATTTTCTTTATCTTTCGGACATTAAAAGTAGGTTCAGGTTTAGTTTTTGAGAAGTAAATCGCACCTCATTATTCGATCAGGTCGGTAACAGAAGAAAAACCGAGAGCAACATTGAAGAAAAAAAACCGACAGAATGATCATAATCTTCTCATTCACCAAAAAATAATGCCCCGACCAATAAAAAGAGATATCGAGCCAAAGTTCAGCGTTGTCTGCCTCTGACTATAATGCCACTTAAGTAAAGAGACGTGTTGCCTCCATCCGAAGAGATATCTTATTGTCCCACACGAGTGACTGGCATTTCCTCCGAGCCCCGAGAGTCATTTCCTTTGCGTCTCAGTAAATTACATTGAACACCCTCTTACAAAACCTGCCTTCTACTAATCTCGGCTCCTCCTTAAGCCCACTATTTATATCCTTTAGAGCCGATTTCACAGTCCAACACAGTGTCTTCGTAACAGCCCGAACCAGACTATAGAATCCCATACAATCCAAGATGGTGAGGTCTTCGATGCCACACTAAATACACAAGACTTTTCCCGTATAGTTTCATCAAATTTGTGAACTTAAATATAAACACCAGACACTATACAAGTAAATTTCGAAGGCTCTGGTATTGGGTTGGGAGCTTACTAACCCGTCATGGGGAACTGTGAAACTGGCCCTTGGTCCCTTGAATTGGTTTATGGTTGCCAGTGTATGATTTGACAGCTGATTTATACGCCTCTCTCAGCACACGTGGAGCTCGACAGGAGGAGTCGTGAAAACAGAAACCCTTAATAAGATGAGGCCGCGGCGAGTCACGCGGAAACACTGCCTGCCTCGCCTTCCTTTGCGTTTGTCAGTGTGTTTGTAGGTTTGTGTGCTTGTTTGTGTATTTGTTTTTCTTGTTTCCTTGTTTGCTTATTTGTGTGTATATGTGTCTCTGTCTGTTTTTTTGTTTGTCTGTCTGCCCGTCTGTTTGTTTCTGGGTGTCTGTCGATCTATTTGTCTGTCTGTCTGTTTGCCGTCCTTTCTCTCAGTCTGTCTGTCTGTTTGCCGTCCTTTCTCTCAGTCTGTCTGTCAATCTCTGTCTATCCTGTCCCACCAAAATCACAGCAGGAGCCACCGACGGACTCAAGAAGGCTCGCATGTGAAGTATACCTGCATTTATTTTTTCCTTTGACGTAATTTGACCCAGACGAGTAAATGATCAGTATAGAATCAACACAAACTGGAAGCGTTATAATTTATCAGGCCACGTGACCCGCTCAGCCAAGATTCAAAACAACCGATAAAAACTGGCCCCGCAGCAAGGCATAAATAACTCCAGTTTCTTGCCGCAGCACCCGTAACGTTATCCGCCGTGACCTTGACCCGCCTAGTGTGTGTGTGTGTGTGGTGGGGGGGGACGTAAGTAATCCTTGGTAATTCCTCGCGGCGCGTGCTTGTGGAGATCTAAACCTGGTGTGTGAGATTAGCAAAAAATAAAATAAAATAAAAATCAGTTTGACGCGTCTGAACTAAGAAAACATTAATGAAGTCTATTAAAAAAAAATCTCATTCAATAACAATAAGCGGAGTATTCCATTAAAACAAGGTGAACGTCTAGATTAAGATCCTCTGGTATCAGTATTACCTTATTAACATTTTATTTCCCTTAACATATGCTCCGATCTAACGCGTGAGTTCAATGTCGCAGTAAGTAGTTATCAAGAGCAGGACGGGGTATCTCTGCGTACATCTATCGCCTCTTCTTCGACAATACACAACTGTCCTCCTCTACATTAAAATTTATCGGTCTGTCTTTAAATCAAAGTCCCAGTTGTAAGCTCCATATCTCATCTTTCACTTAATGAGCTTCGTTGCGGTTTTGTATTGTCGATCAATTCGTTTCCCCCTCCCAGATACCAGTTA
>NW_026111729.1:105000-110000 GCF_024679095.1 Eriocheir sinensis
ACACCCCTCATCGCTACCACCACCACCTCTACTACCAACACCACCACCCCACCACTCATCGCTACCACCACCACCTCAACCACCACTATCCCACCCCTCATCGCTATCACCACAACCTCCACCTCCTCCACCACCACCCCACCCCTCATCGCTACCACCACCACCACCACCTCCACCACATCCACCCCAACCCTCATCGCTACCACCAACACCCTCACCACCACCACCCCACCCCTCATCGCTACAACGACCACCTCTACTACCACCACCACCACCACCCCACCCCTCATCGCAGCCACCACCACCTTGACCACCACCACCACCACCCCACACCTCATCGCTACCACCACCACCACCCCCCCCCACAACGCTACCACAACCACCACCCCACCCCTCCTCGCTACCCCCCCCACCTCTCCCACCACCACCACCACCACCCCCCCCCGCCTCGCACCAACCACCACCACCACCACCACCCCACCCCTCATCGCTACCACCACCACCACCTCTACTACCACCACCACCACCACCCCACCCCTCATCGTTACCACCACCACCTCTACTACCACCACCACCACCCCACCCCTCATCGCTACCACCACAACCTCCACCACCACCACCCCACCACCATCGCTACCACCACCACCCACCACCACAACCACCACCCCACCCATCATCGCTACCACCACCACCATCACCTCCACCACCACCACCCCGCCCCTCATCGCTACCACCACAACCTCCACCACCACCACCCCACCACTCATCGCTACCACCACCACCTCCACCTCAACAACCACCACCCCACCCCTCATCGCTACCACCACCACCACCACATCCACCACCACCACACCCCCATCACTAACACCACCACCTCCACCACCACCACCCAACCACTCATCGCTTCCACCACCACCTCTACTACAACCACCACACCCCTCATCGCTACCACCACCACCTCTACTACCACCACCACCACCCCACCCCTCATCGCTATCACCACCACCTCCACCACCACCATCCCACCCCTCATCGCTACCACCACAACCTCCACCTCCACCACCACCACCCCACCCCTCATCGCTACCACCACCACCACCACTTCCACCACCACCATCCCACCCCTCATCGCTACCACCACCACCTGTACTACCACCACCACCACCACTTCCACCACCACCATCCCACCCCTCATCGCTACCACCACCACCACCACTTCCACCACCACCATCCCACCCCTCATCGCTACCACCACCACCTCCACCACCACCATCCCACCCCTCATCGCTACCACCACCACCTGTACTACCACCACCACCACCACTTCCACCACCACCACGCCACCCCTCATCGCTACCACCACCACCTCCACCACCACCACCCCACCCATCATCGCTACCACCACCACCTCTACTACCACCGCCACCACCACCACCACACCCTTCATCGCCACCACCACCACCACCACCACCCCACCCCTCATCGCTACCACAACCAAATCCACCACCACCACCCCACCCCTCATCGCTACCACCACCACCATCACCTCCACCACCACCACCCCACCCCTCATCGCTACCACCACCACCTCTACTACCACCCCATCCCTCATCGCTACCACCTCCACCACCAACCCACCAATCATCGCTACCACCACCACCTCCACCACCACCACCCCACCCCTCATCGCTATCACCACCACCTCCACCAACGGACAGGCCTCCGAGTGGCTCCCGGTCACAAGTGGAGTGCCACAGGGGTCAGTGCTGGGACCCATACTTTTCATCATATATATCAACGACCTAGAACTAGGATTAAAATCCAATCTTTCAAAATCTGCCGACGACACAAAGGTGGGTGGGAAGGCCCTCACGACAACAGACTGCAGATCATGAAATTATCCAGAGAGACCTGGACCAGATCACTCGTTGGTCAGAAAAATGGCAGATGTCCTTCAACACTACCAAATGTAAAGTAATGCATATCGGATCCAGAAATAGCAACCACATATACCACATGGGTGGCGAACCACTACATGTTGTGCAAGAAGAAAGAGACCTCGGGGTCACCATCAGCAGTGACTTGAAACAAACAAAACACTGCAAGTCCGCCTGTAAGAAAGCCAATACAATGCTTGGGTTCATATCGAGGAACTTCGAATACAAGACTCCGGGAGTTATGTTATCCTTGTATAATTCGCTGGTAAGGCCCCACCTGGAAAACGCTGTGCAATTCTGGTCTCCTAATTACAGGAAAGACATTGAATTACTTGAGAGAGTACAGCGCCGCGCCACGAAGATGATACCATCACTGAGGACGAAACCCTATGAAGAACGACTCGAGCGACTCAGCCTCTTCACGTTATAAAAGAGACGACTGCGGGGAGACATGATTCAAATATTTAAGTACCTGAACAAGCTCAGCAACGTTGATCACTCCAAACTCTTCACGCTACAAACTAACTTGAGAACAAGAAACAACGGAAAAACAGTTCAAGCAAAGCGATGCAATACCGACATCGGCAGGAGTTATTTCACGAATAGAGTTGTTCGCCACTGGAACAGCCTTCCTGCAGAAGTGGTTAGCGCAGAAATCATCAACTCCTTCAAAAAACGCATTGATCGCCACTTTGCTGCAACGGGTGTGAACTGAACGTTCCCAAGAGTAGATACACAAGTGCTTTAATCCTTCCCTGCAAGCCACTCCTATGGCAAACGTATTGATTAAATCACTGAACGCAGGCAGCCTAGTGATGAGCCAACAGGCTTTCTGCTGCCTGCTAGTCCATGTTTCCATGTTACCACCCCACCCCTCATCGCTACCACCACCACCCCACCCCTCATCGCTACCACCATCACCTCCACCACCACCCCACCACTCATCGCTACCACGACCACCTCCACCACCACCACACCCCTCATCCCTACCACCACCACCTCTACTACCACCATCCCACCCCTCATCGCTACCACCACCACCTCCACCACCACCCCACCGCTCATCGCTACCACCACCACCTCCAACACAACCACCCCACCCCTCATCGCTACCACCACAACCTCTAATACCACCACCACCACCAGCCCACCCCTCATCGCTACCACCACAGCCTCTACTACAACCACCACCACCACCCCACCCCTCATCGCTACCACCACCACTTCTACTACCACCACCATCACCACCACCACACCCTTCATCGCTGCTACCACCACCACCACCACCACCACCCCACCCCTCATCGCTACCACCACAACCTCTACTACCACCACCACCACCAGCCCACCCCTCATCGCTACCACCACAGCCTCTACTACAACCACCACCACCACCCCAACCCTCATCGCTACCACCACCACTTCTACTACCACCACCATCACCACCACCACACCCTTCATCGCTGCTACCACCACCACCACCACTACCACCACCCCACCCCATATCGCTACCACATCCAAATCCACCACCACCACCCCACCCCTCATCGCTACCACCACCACCACCACCTCCACCACCACAACCCCACCCCTCATCGCTACCACCACCACCACCACCTCCACCACCACCACCACCCCACCCCTCATCGCTACCACCACCACCTCTACTACCAAAACCACCACTCCACCCATCATCGCTACCACCACCTCCACCACCACCACCACCACCCCACCCCTCATCGCTACCACCACCACCTCTACTACCAAAACCACCACTCCACCCATCATCGCTACCACCACCTCCACCACCACCACCACCCCACCCCTCATCGCTACCACCACCACCTCTACTACCAAAACCACCACCAGCACACCCTTCATCGCCACCACCACCACCACCACCAGCCCACCCCTCATCGCTACCACAACCAAATCCATCACCACCACCCCACCCCTCATCGCTACCACCACCACCACCACCACCACCACCACCACAACACCCCACATCGCCACCACCACCACCACCACCACCACCACCACCACCCCCCCCCTCATCGCTCCCACCACCACCACCACCTCCACCACCACCACCCCACCCCCATCGCTACCACCACCACCATCACCTCCACCACCACCACCCCACCCCTCATCGCTACCACCACCACCACCTCCACCACCACAACCCCACCCCTCATCGCTACACCACCACCTCTACTACCACCCCATCCCTCATCGCTACCACCTCCACCACCACCCCACCAATCATCGCTACAACCACCACCTCCACCACCACCACCACCCCACCCCTCATCGCAATCACCACCACCTCCACCACCACCAACCCACCCCTCATCGCTACCACCACCACCTCCACCACCACCCCACCCCTCATCGCAACCACCATCACCTCCACCACCACCCCACCACTCATCGCTACCACCACCACCTCCACCATCACCACACCCCTCATTCCTACCACCACCACCTCTACTACCACCACCCCACCACTAACCGCTACCACCACCACCTCCACCACCACCCCACCGCTCATCGCTACCACCACCACCTCCAACACAACCACCCCACCCCTCATCGCTACCACCACAACATCTACTACCACCACCACCAACAGCCCACCCCTCATCGCTACCACCACAACCTCTACTACCACCACCACCACCACCACCCCACCCCTCATAGCTACCACCACCACCTCTACTACCACCACCACCACCACCATCACCACCACCACCACCATCATCACCACCACACCACCACCACCATCACCTTTACCACCACCATTACCACCACCACCACCACCATCATCGCTACCACCATTACCACCACCACCACCACCACCACCATCATCACCACCACTATCACGTACCATCACCACAACCACCACCACGATCACGTACCACCATCACAACCACCACGATCACGTACCACCACCACCACCACCACGATCACGTACCACCACTATCACCACTATCACCACCACCACCACCACCATAACCATCACCACCATCACTATCACCACCACCACCATCACCACCACCACCA
>NW_026111729.1:112500-155000 GCF_024679095.1 Eriocheir sinensis
GAAACTTTTTATTCAAGAATACAGATATAATACTCCCGCTCTACAACAGTTTAGTCAGACCCCACTTGGAATATGCGGTACAGTTTTGGTCTCCCCACCATTCAAAGGATATTGCTAAATTAGAAGGTGTTCAGCGTCGGGCAACGAAAATGATCCCTTCCTTGCGCAACAAATCCTACGAAGAAAGACTTTCTACCCTTAACATGTTATCTCCTGAGAAACGTCGCCTCCGAGGAAAACTGATCGAATGTTTTAAAATACTTAATGGTTTCACGAATGTAGACAGATCAACATTGTTTATGATCGATGACACTTTGCGCACGAGGAACAATGGCGTAAAACTCAGATGTAGACAAGTAAATTCAGACTGCACCAAATTTTTCTTCACCAACGTTGTAGTGCGAGAATGGAATAAGCTTCCACCATCAGTGGTCCAGTGCAACACGATTGACTCCTTCAAAAATAAGCTCGACCGTCATTTCCTTCAACGTAATATCAACAAGAGTAGAAATGCAACGTTTTGGAGTCTTCTGATTAATGTAAAATCACTTAGGTTTAAGGACAGACCACCAAGTCTGGACCATGGGTTCTGTGTGGTCTGATTTTCTATGTAAATCTCTCTCTCTCTCTCTCTCTCTCTCTCTCTCTCTCTCTCTCTCTCTCTCTCCACCCCGCCCAGCATAGCCCACAGGACGCACCGGGCCTCGGCAAGTGTATCATTATGCAGATTAAACCAAACGGATGCGAGGATGTAATAGGAAAGAACATGAGACGGAGATTAAACAGCGGCCGGGCACCCACTGCAAGGCAGTGCCTCACTTAAAGAAAACGTGGGATGAAGACGTGGATACGGAAATACGAGGCCAGGAGGAGCAAAGCTTAATAATAATAACAATAAAAATGATAGTTATTATAGTTATGGAGTTGGGGTTGTTTCATTAAGGTATCAAAGGATTAATGTGAGGCTGGCTTGATGGCAAGGAAGTGAGGGAAGGAGAGAAGAGGAGGGAAAAGGGGGGCGATGTGGAGGCGGGGGTGGAGGAGGGAAGATACAGAGAAGAATAGGAAGGAGGAAATAAAGTAAAAAGAAGAGTAGGGTAAAATAGAAGAATGGGAAGGAGGAAATAAAGAGAAAAGAGATAATAGTGGGGAGAGATAGTTATGTGGAGGAAGGAGAAAAAGGGAATTATGAAAGAAGGGGATGCTGCTAAGGGACAAAGGGTGAGAGGGGTTACGAGGGGAAGGAAAGGTGAAAAGGGAAGTCCAAGAAGGAGAAAACGAGTGAAAGGGCAAAGAAAAAAAGTTCAGAATTGTGTTTGGATATGACTGAGGCTGAAGAAGGGAAGTAGGGAGGGAAGAAGGGAGAGAGGTAATACAAATGAATGAGTAAAAGGTCGGCTGGGCGGGAGGGAGGAAAATAAAAGCAAAAAGGCAAGAGCAAGAAGGAAGAAAAGAAGGAGTAAAGAGGGAGAGTAAGTCTTGTCATGATTTTTTTCAGTTACTTCGCCTGTTTCTCCTCATTTTCCTTAACTTTTATTTCATTGATTCACAGCCGAGGAAACATTTGGCGGCGAAAGACGATTTTTTTGTGTGACATAAGAGGAAATGAAAATTACGAAAAGCTTCACGTTTTGTTTCAAGTCATGATTTTTTGTCCAGATATTTGTGGGGAAACCGAAAGTTATTATAGAAACCCTTACTACTTCATAATTACGACGGAAACTGTGTGTTTGATGGACACACACACATACACACACACACACACACACACACACACACACACACAGACACACACACACACATCATTAGCTGATCAGTCGCCTCCGCAAACTCTGATATGAAAAAAATATTAATCTCCACTAAAACGTCCAACTCTACACCGTCCAATAAATCGTTCTGATCCACGCATCCACCTGTGTACACCTGCCTGGCCATCCACCCGTCCCCCACACCTGTTCATCCACCCGTCCCCGCATATCTATCTACCAATCCACTATTACCACCCAATCCACCCTCACAAACCAATCCACCATCACGGGTCACTGACAAACGTATATCATGATTAAAGGAGACAGGTTTGTTGCGGCAGTGATAAACATGAAGCTCAGGTGAGTCGTGTTACCTGGCCGCCAGCTCGGTAATTATTGGCTGCAGATGAGCGCCGGACAGGTGGACGGGCGGCCAGCAGGTCAGGTGGCGCTGATTGCTGCGCTGTCTGTCTGTCTTGCTGTCATAATTATCGATCTGTTTGTATTTTAGAATTTTTTTTTAATCTGTGTCTGAGCTTGTTTCTCCTTTGTCCGTTTGCTTGTCTTTTCGCTTATCTGTCTGTATCTGGATCTGTCTGTGTCTGTCTGTCTGTTTGTCTGTCTGTCTCTCTTATAATAGTACTGTTCTTTATCTTTACATATTTTCTCTTTCCTCCACAATTGCTTTTTTTTCTCTTTTTCTTGATTCCTTTTCTTTCCTTTTCCGTTCCATTCGTAATCCTCTCTCTCAAATTACTTTGTCCGTGAGTAGTTCCGTCTGTGTGTGTGTGTATGTGTGTGTGTGTGTGTGTGTGTGTGTGTGTGCGCGCGCGCGCATCATAATTTCACATTCATATTATTCTTTGTCTTTCCATCTATCTATCTCTCTGTCTCTCTCTGAAACCTTTCCATTTAACTCACCTTTCCCCTTTCATTCTCTCCTTACCCAGCCTCATGGAGGTACCCAGCCTCTCTCCGATCCCACAAACCTCCCCACAAAGTCTTCCCCCTCACAGATGTCACCCAACCCTTTCCTCTACCCCAGTCCCTATCATCCCCACTCCCCCCTCCACTCCCTCCTCCTTCCCCCACCATCACACTGCTGCCTCCCACACCAAACTAACACCACTATCCCCCTTTCTCCTCTTCTTCCCCATCCATCACACCGCTGCCTCCCACACCAACCTAACACCACTACCCCCCTTCCTCCTCCTCTTCCCCCTCCTCCTCCCCCTCCATCACACCGCTGCCTCCCACACCAACCTAACACCACTACCCCCCTTCCTCCTCCTCTTCCCCCTCCTCCTCCCCCTCCATAACACCGCTGCCTCCCACACCAGACTAACCCCCTCCCCCCCTCTCCCTCCGCAGGTGCCGCCCACAGAACCCTGGAGGCGGATCAGCTGTGTCCCACCTGTCCTTACTTCCTGCCCACGTCCGTCGAGGTCACCACACCTGTGGGCATCCCGGCCAACCTCACCTGCGGCGTCAGGCAGCTCGGGGACAAGAAGGTGAGAGGGAGGAGAGGAAGGGAGATCAGATTTAACCTAGTCCTTAAGGGGTGAGCCTAGGGGGTACCTCCTGGGCCTACGGTACGTCCTATGGCTTTGAAATAGTATGTTGTTTGTTGGTGTAAATGTACGACATTTTGTGAATTTCGTGAAATTTGGGTGAATGTGTAGGGGAGACTCAAACAAAGCATTTTTTTTTTTTTATTCAGACTTAATTTTTAGTTAATTGCTTTGAAAAAAATACCATATAAACTGTGTATATCTACTTTCTCATTTTGAGAGTTTTAGATTTTTTTGTGTTGTTTTCGAAAAAAATGCACTTCTTTTTCACTAATAATTTTCTCCCGTTTTCATTTTGCATTTTTAAAAGTAAAAAAAATGAGAAAGATTGCCATTTGTTTGTAGTTTCTATTGATACCTTACAATAGACTGTCAGATATTTTGTAGATTTTCTGAAATTTTTGAAGTGTAAAAAACAAATTTTCGAGATTTTGGCTCCTAAAGATTTTTTTTCCATTTCCTGTGTGTCTTGCTATTTGTATTTATTTGACTGGCATGAAACATTCACATATGATTGTTTATACCTTGTTCACTTACTGGAGAAGGAGAAGGCATCTAAAAAACTATTATCACTCACAGGTGAGGGTGTCATAAGGCGCCACCTTCCTCATCCATCTTCTCTTTTCGCTTTTTCTTTGCCTTAGGTGTTGCCTGCCTGGCTCTTTCCTTATCCAGCCACTGCAGAGATTCTTGTAATCTTGCTTCAGTCCTGAGGAGACGCATTATGATACTTCCTTCTGTATATCCAAAGTTACAATCAAGTGCTGGATGTTGTACCAGGAACAGTACCCTCGAGAGGCCGTAAAACTTTACTTTCTGGCACTAGATCCAAACTTTTGAATGAAGAGACTCATTTGGGTTTTTGGCGGCACCCTCCAAGCATCTCTGAGTCATACCATGAGTGTTGGCGCGCGAGTCAGGCTATGCCGGAAGGGCGCGGGGCATTTAAATATCTTAATGGGACGCTGTTTTTTTTAAGTCTACAAAAATATGCTTCATTACCTGGTAGTACATGAGATCTCCGACATGCTGAGCGAGAAAAACTAATTTAGTCAGTTCCAAAAATATTCGTCAAAATATTGGTCATAATGGTCTTGGGTGAGGAAGGAGATGAGGCGGTAAACAGGAGATGAATGTGAGGAGTGAGGAGAGAAAAGGAAGTTGTAGTTCACCTATTCCTTTCTGTTCGTGAGTGAAAGAGGGGAAAAGGAGATGAGGAGAAGAAGGGAAAAGGTGGTGAGGAGAAGGTAAGGAGCAGGAAGTGAGGATATGAGGTGAAATGGATATTAATGTTTAAAGGAGCTCTAAGTTCATCTATACGTATTCCTGTTCTTGGGTGAAAGAGGAGGTGAGGAGAAGATGAGGAGCAGGAGGTGAGGAGAAAGAATAAGTAAGAAGAGAGGAGAGATAAGGAGCTCTGAGTTCATCTATTCCTTCCTCTCCCTGGTGCTCCTGTGTGAGGGCTGGAAAAAGAAGATAAGGAGCAGGTAAAGAGGCAAGGTGAAAATAGAAGAGACACGGTGAGCAGAGATGAGGGGGAAGAAGGTGATAAGAGGGAAGAGAAAAGGAGCTTAGAATTCGTCTATTCCTTCCTTATTAATGGTTTTCATGGGCGAGGGTTACGAGGTGAGGGACAGGTGAGGAGATAAGGTGAGAAGAGAAGAGGGAAGAAGGTGAAAAGAGTAGAGGAAATGAGTGAGAAGAGATTAAAGGAGTTCAGAGTTAGCCTACTCCTTCTGTTCCTGGTTACACTGTGTGAGCGTTGGGAAAAGGAGATGAAGGACAGGTGAGGAGAGCAGGTGAAAAGGGGAAAGAAGGAAAGTGAGAAGAGAGGAAAGAAAGTGAGAAGACAGGGGAGAAAGAGAGGTCCGAGGTCACCTATTCCTGCCTCTTCCTGCTTTTCTTGGATGAAGGTTACATAAGAAGAACATAAGAACATAAGAACGCAGGAGTCTGCAAGAGGCCGGTAGGCCTGTACGAGGCAGCTCCTTTGACCCTAAGCTCCCGTGTATCTAACCCCACCTAATATCGCTGTCCATGAATTTATCTAGTCTATTTTTGAATGTGACAATTGTATTGGCACTCACCACATGACTGCTAAGCCTATTCCACTCATCCACCACCCTGTTAGTAAACCAATTTTTGCCTATGTCCCTGTTGAATCTGAATTTATCCAGTTTAAACCCGTTACTTCGTGTCCTACCCGGTTCTCTTACCAACAAAACCTTATGAATGTCTCCCTTATTAAAGCCCTTCATCCATTTATAAACCTCGATCATGTCTCCACGCACCCTTCGCCTTTCTAGAGAATGCAAGTTTAACTGTTTGAGTCTTTCCTCGTATGGCAAGTTTCTCACCCCTGAATCATCTTAGTCATCCTCCTCTGCACCGATTCTAACATTTTGATATCCATTCTATAGTAGGGTGACCAGAACTGAACCGCATAGTCAAGATGAGGTCTAACTAATGCTAAATATAGTTTGAGGAAGACTTGGGCTTCTGTTGCTTACGCTCCTTGAAATAAATCCCAGTACCCTATTAGCTCGATTTCTAGCTTGAATGCATTGTGCCCTTGGACGGAGATCAGAGTTCACTAAGACCCCTAAATCCCTCTCGCACCCAGACCTACTTATGAGAGTGTCATTTAAGCAATAGTTATGTGAGGGGTTGTTCCTACCTACACTCAGAATACTGCACTTCCCTACATTGAACTCCATCTGCCATTTATCCGCCCAGTCATATAATCTGTTGAGTTCACCTTGGAGAATACTAGCGTCCTGATCCGACTCAATTACTCTACCGATCTTGGTATCATCTGCAAATTTACTAACATCACTACTAATTCCTGTGTCTAAGTCATTGATATAAATAATAAACAAAAGTGGACCTAATACCGAACCTTGTGGGAAGAAGGGGAAGAAGGTGTGGTAGAGAGGAGGAGATGAAAAGGAGACAAGAAGGTGAGAAGAGAGACAAGGAAAGGGCATAGACTTCACAACCAGTTGACGGGAAATCTCTTCAGTCTTGGCGCGCTGGCTTCGCGTAAGGGGCCGATTGTTATGGCGACTTTCACTGCGACAACTCAAACACACTCTGCGTTCTTACTCCGAATTTAAGTGGAAACAGGACGAAATCTTCAAGTTTTAGTGCATACAAGCAGGCAGGAGTGTCTCTAGAGTGATTTGGTCGAGGATTCAAGGTAACTTATATAAAATAGCACCATGCGTGCACTTTGAAAACGTTGTGTAAAAAATGGCAAATTTGCGTAACTTTAGGTTGAAATCTTTACGTAAAATGAATGATAACTGTAGGATAGTGAAGTCCACAGTTTTACGTATTAGGAAACAAGAAATGTACGTTTAGTTAGTGCCTACATGGCAACTCAGCTCAGTTCCCGCGTCGCCTAACACGCCTTAGGCACGCAGTCAGCTGGGCACTTCCCCTCTGTAAAGGATTATCGCTGTCCTGCCTCTGTTTACTCTCCAAGTAAAGGACCTACAGTTATTCATCGTCTCTGTACCCTTCCCCACAACTGCAAGGATCCAGAGGACGATACAAGAAGACACAGAAGGCAGTGGATCGAGTGGAAGTGACGGAGGAGACACAAGATATGAGGACGCCGCGACCCCGTGGAGTAAACTGTGGAGGAGCCGTACTACGCCATCAGTGCAGTGACTCAGTGTTGTGTGCAGTGCAGTGGTGTGTTCAGTGCAGTGTGGTAGTGAGGGGGCCTGACCCGACTGAGCACTCTTTCGGCAAGCGCCGCACCATGTGCGGCGCCAACTACTGGACGAGCGTGCAGAACTTCATGGTGAGCAACAGGTTGGCCCAGCGCCTGCATTTGCTGAAGCTCGTCGGGTTCTTCCCCGGGGACGTGCAGGCCGACCTGGACCGGGCCAAGGCAGAGGAGAAGGAGGACGACGAGGTGATCTTGGCCCAGCTTGCCAGGGAGCTGGCCGACGACCAGCCGGACCCGCCGACGGACGAGTTGCTCCTCGCCGCGGTCGGCAACTACGCCAGCTACCTGGCCAGGAAGGTCCAGGCCAACTCCTCTGTGGCCGAGTGCTGCAAGCAGGAGCTTGCCCAGCAGGAGGAGATGAAGATTACCGTGGAACTCGAGAGGGGCGACCCGCCCTCTGTGATGTTCGACGCCCTGGTCGAGCTGGTCGACAGGGGAGAGCTGGAGACGGGCCGGGCGGTCCTGAAGCGGCCATCTCTCCCAATGGCCCACATGGCGTCCTTCGGGATGTCGCTGTGGGACTCCCTGATGTGCAGGGAGGACAAGAAGGAGCGCAGGTTGAGGTTCCTCTCCCTTGCCATGCGCCACAGGGACGGGTTCAGGCACCTCCTGGAGTTCCTGGCGGCCTCAGACCCGACCTTGCAGGGGTACAGGTGCCAGGAGGGGCACAACCTGGCCAACACCATCTTGCCGCACATCAGCAGGTCCCTCTTCAACTGTTTCGGTGCTAATTTCTCCAAGGACGTGACCTCAGAAGCGAGGAAGAACAAGGCCTTGAAGCAGCCGACCGGCAGGAAGAGGAGCAGTATCGAGGAGGGCAGGAAGGAGACGGCGAGGAACAGGGACGTGTACAAGTCCAGGAAACTGACCGGGGCCCACAAGTCATAGGCCCCCCTTTCCCAACCCTGGGGTCGCGACCCCAAGTGGGGTCGCCAGGCGCTTTTCCCGGGGTCGCCAAGACCTCAAAATATCAAACATGGTGTTATTATGTCATAATAACACATATACAACTAATCTAGGGGGGTCGCGGTCGTGTCTAGAGGTGGATGTTTGGGGTCACCTGAAAAAAAGGTTGGGAACCACTGTGACATAGGCCAAAAGGCTAAAGTGATTGTTCAGGGACGAGGGCCAGATAGCCGGCAAGACGTGCTGCGGCAATAGTGACATCGGAATTCAACCAAAATAAGTTGTGATTGTATATAGAAAAATGAATATTTTGCTTTTGTTGAGTAAAATTAAGATGTTTCTGCATGCTTTCCTCAAGTATTAAGTTTCTAATGTGAAAATTAAGTGATTTATTAGATGTTAAAAACTTACGTAAAAAATTGCACTAAATAAAAAAAAAATAAGTAGCTATTTCGGGCAAAAACTTATAAGATATGCTAAATATTGCTATTGATTCTGAAAATATAAGTGATTATCTCTGCATTTGGTGATGTTTGTGCATCTAGCGTAAAAACTGAGGATTTTATAGCCTTTTTAAGTTTTGTTATACTTATATAAAAAACAATTAATCGGGATTTTATTAGGGAACGACTTTGAATTTTTTGATACCGCTGCTCATGGAGACTCATATATGCCTAAGGGAGTTGCCTGTTTTAGTTTCAGGTCGCTAGCTGCTTTGGTTTTGAAAATATTTAAATTTTAAATTTTTGAAAATCGGCCCCCTGCGAATCGGCCCCGCGCCCCGTTTCCCGTCAAGAGATTGTGAAGTCTATGGAAAGGGTTACCTTATTCCTCTCTTGTTCCTGCTTTTCCCGTGTAAGGATTGGAGGGAGACGAGGGGCAGGTGAGGAGACGAGAAGGTGGGTGAAAGGGAGGCGAGATGATGATGATGAGGCGAGAAAGCCGAGGTGAGAAGAGAGGAGAGAAAAGAAGCTCTAACTTTACCTCTTTCCTGTTGCTGCTTCTTTTGGGTGAGGATGGAACGAAAAGATGAGGAAGAGGAAGAGAGATGAATATATATGTAGATGGATAGGTTCATATATATATATATATATATATATATATATATATATATATATATATATATATATATATATATATATATAATATATATATATATATATATATATATATATATATATATATATATATATATATATATATATATATGACCTATGCATCTCACGTGTGGGAGGGCTCCACTCACACAGCTCTCTTGGACAGAGTGGAATCTAATACTGGGATCACACATCTGAGATTTATCCTCTGCAACTAACTGCGATACCGAAAATGTTGGAGTCTCAGCTCGGTCGCCAACCGAGAAGTGCGATTTGTTGCGACAAGAAAGATCTTGCGATCCATTACGACGTGTGCTCAATCTCCGCTCGCTTAGTCGTAGACCTTTGCTACCATTGCCGGCGAAGCGAGGAAAGATCGAGTGGGTATCGCAGCTTACTGCAATTATCGCAAATTCCTGCAGGGATTTATCGTGACCACATCGTGAGCACCTGCGACGTACGCACGATTATTGCAATGGGTAAAGAATGCTGCTCGACTGCTGCTCGACTGGCTCTCGTTTATAGTTCGACTTCGCAACGATGTACTGCAATTAATCGTGACCACCTGCTGGGTGCCCCCACAGGGATGTGAATGAGGAGTGGATCTGCCTGCCAGTACAGTACACTAACCAATCTACCCCTGCAGCAGCAACGCCAACACCATGAGTCTACCTGCCTGTACACTAACCAATCTACCCCTGCAGCAGCAACGCCAACACCATGAGTCTACCTACCTGTACACTAACCAATCTACCCCTGCAGCCAACACCATGAGCCTCATTGACTTTATCGACAGTGACACAGTGAAGAATCCTCAGCTAGTGGCAGTTAGTGGCCTTTGAGAGACTGCACATAATGACCCTCCAGTATGTTGCACAGCTGATACAGAAAAGGAAGAAAAGGAAAGGGGGGCTGGTGGAGAAACTTTGGTCTTCTTGCTCTTTTTGAGGGGCTTGCTGTCCTTCCTCTCCTTCGGTATGACGGTATGATGTAGAATGGGTCCTGAAGGGGAGAAGACGTTGTGTGGCACACTGTGGAAACCAAGCGAGGGAGCGTCCTCCTCCTTCTCCTCCTCCAAAGATTGCTCCCTCCGTATAGAATGGAGCACGGCCCTTTGCCAAAGGAGGCCCTAGCGGGGTGCAGACAGACCGACTCTATCGGCGATCGAAATCTAGCCGATCAAGTCGGCCCCTCCCTCTCACATTTCTACCTCCCGTTCATCTCCATTATTCTTTCCTATTCTCGTTTCTTAATGTCCTTCTCTCCCTCCTAGATTCCCTCCGTTTTCTACTGTTTGTTCTTCCTCCTTCCCTTCTTCAATCCCTTTTCGACCTTCCTCTCCTTCCTTTTCTCCCTCCCAGTTCCTCCTTCCTTTCCTCGTTTCCCGTTCTTCCTGCCTTCATCCCAGACACTCTTTCAGCCTAATGATAACTCAGCCTTCCCTTCCCTGTTCCAACTTTGCAGCCCAGTAATTACTCTTAGGCTCCGTCCTTTGCCCTCTTATGATTCTATGTCCGCCGGGCCGTGGTTATGCGTAGTTAAGGCATATCAAGACCTGACAGACACGAAACAATACTCAGATTTCGTCTAACTACTATTTCTACTACTACTACTATTACTACTACTACTACTACTACTATTCAACTACTACTACTACTACTATATTGTTTAAGAGAGAGAGAGAGAGAGAGAGAGAGAGAGAGAGAGAGAGAGAGACACGTTTTGAACTCTCTCTCTCTCTCTCTCTCTCTCTCTCTCTCTCTCTCTCTCTCTCTCTCAAGCAAAAGGGCAATAAGGAAAGAGACACACGGATTCTGCCCCGGAAACCATTACATTTCTTAGGATGATGTCACGCTCCTTCGGCCCTTCGTTCTGCCATCCCGAATCCGACAAACTCCGTGATCGGCGCCTTCATGGTATTTTCGATTACCTTAATATTCCCGTCTGGTGATTTTAAGAGGCAAGTCTTGCTCCAACCCTCTTCGCCTCGGCGGGGCTGGGGAGCGTCAGGGGGCCTAAGGTCTTCCTGGCGAGCGTCGCAGGGCCCAGGAGTCCCGGCAAAGCGCCTCGGCTCCCCCGGGGCGTTCATGGCGGTGCTGGAGATCCCAAGGGTCCAGGGGCGGGAGGTGGGGCCAGCAAGACAGTACTGACCATCTCAATAACCAGACGACCCAAGTAATGACACGTTCGTTACACGTTGTGGAAGGAAGGTGCTGAAGGCAGTCGTGTCATCTCAACAAAAACAACAGAAAAAATCAGAAAAGACAAAAATCTAGCATCAAGGCGTGTGGTGTTGTGTGTTGGTATGAGTTAGTCTTTTCTGGGGTGAAAGAGACTTACCCGTACCAGCAAACAGCACCAAGAAAAGGCGATACAAGAAAACACCGAGAAAAAGGATAGAACAGAAACAATACCAGAAAAGAAATCATACAGAAAGAGAATAAAAGAAGGAAGATATAGACAAAGACCACCAAAAATGATAATATAGAACCAAAACATCGATAAAAGGAAACTATCGTGTCATCTCATCAACTACAAAAATGATCAAAAAATCACAAAACGACAAAAAGCCAAAAAATAATGTAGCATTAAGGCGTGTGGTGTTGTGTGTTGGTATGGGTGGGTCTTTTCTGGGGTGAAGGAGACTTGCCCTACCAGCACACAGCACCAAGAACAGGCGATAAAAAAGAACACCGAGAAAAGAGGATAGAACAGAAACAACACCAGAAATAAGAATGATATAGAAAAAAAGTATAAAAGAAGAAGGCGTTTGGTGTTGTATGCTGGGACGAATGAGTCTTTTCTGGGGTGAAGGAGACTCAGGAGTACCCGCACACAGCACCAAGAAAACGCGATACAAGAGAACACCAACAAAAAGAGGATAAAATAGAAACAATACCAGAAAAGTAATCATAAAGAAAGAGAATAAAAGAAGAAGGAAGATACAAAAATAGACCACCAAAAAATGAAAACACAGAATCACAACATCGATAAAAGGAAATATATAGACAAATCATCCATCTTTCGGCCCTGACTAACATCCAAAATCAAGGGTGAGTCTTTTCTGGGGTGAAAGAGGCTCATCCAGACCAAGGAACATAAAAAAAGGATGATATTAAAAGAGCACCAAGAAAATTGGATAAAAGCAGAAAAGAATGAAAAGAAAAAGAAAACATCAAGCAAAAGAAAAATTAGATTGAATTATATTAAGTTAAATAAATAAATAACAACAATATGATTATATAAAATTTTAAAAATATATTAAAAATCAAATATAATAAGAAAAGGACATCATTCACTTTTATGCCTGAACACCAACATCATCAAAAAATTGGTGTCTTTTCTGAGGGGGGGAAAGGCTCATCCAAACCATCACAGCACATCCAGAAAAGGATTTAAACACAAAAAAACACTGGAAGAGGATGACTTGCTTGGCTCATGCTGCCTCCCGGAGTTCATTTGTGATGGTCTTTAGGACAGCCTTGGGCCACTCGCGATGACTCCCTTTATTCGAACAGGAAATCAATATACACATAAAGCTGGAGTTTTCAAAACAAGGTAATATATCGAGAGGCTCCCTACCAATGTGCTTGAAGCAAGACATAATCAGCAGTGTGTTGTTCTTGTCACGACCTATGAGTCTGAGACACAGAGGATACTAGTATTAAGATAAACAAAAATATCAGAAATATATTTATACTCATTAATTATTATTGCTTTTCTTATTATTACTTCCTTCAATGTCCCGGCACTTTGACATCTAGTGCTTTTCCGTCTAGCAGCCAAAATTGTGGTCTTTCTGAATGTGTATGTCCTAAGTCTTCATTGGTGTAACTAGCTATATAACATAAAAATCTTCATATCTCTCCCTTCTCACCCAGTTGGCCCCGTACATCCTTTCAGTATCCAAAGAATTTCAATTTACATCTTGTAATCACTTAACTAATGTAGTGCAATCCTCATCTCTGTATTTTACCGTGTGGACATACTCTTTTCTTCCATGTTCCACTGTCGTATGTTATTCCACATCTAACACAACCACATCCCAACAGATCCGAACACGTCCGATATCATCCAAGAGAATGTGGCAGCTGAAGGGGAGATTCCAAGAAAGAGGCCAAGGGTGAAGACATTTAGCCACCCCCTGAAGTACATGGCAGCATCCAACCCTCTTGCTGAGCTGCAGGAATGTGCTCCCCATTGCAGTGCACCAGCTCCATGTACTGATTTTGGTATGAATACTTCATCTAGTGTTTGTTGATTGTTGTGTTATTAATCTAAGTATGACTTCACAAAATAGACTGTGCAAGTCACTTAACACATGCCCTGCTCAACATCACTTTTAAGTTGTAGAATTCCTTCATATGGATGCTGATTTATGTATCCTGAAATGATTGGATATTGATTGTCTTAACATTTTTTTTTGTCCATGATCACTGAACCATGTTACGGTATGTCTTTGGGTGCAGATCCAGGAAATGAGTTTTTTGGGGGGACGTCAGACTTTCTGCGGGTGGAAGGAGCATTAGCATTACCGATTAGCCACTCTCGGCAGTCCTGGTCTTGAAAAACTGGTGGAGTGACCTAAATCAGTGGGTATAACGGCCTGGACTTTGTGCCAAAGCATTGTTTTAACCGCAGCGCGCTTTTGAGATAGTTTTCCTGTATCACTCAGGACCATTGAGGGGGCCCCGGGCACCCTGGACCCCCCCTTGGATCCACCAATGTAGCTATGTCTTATAATATATCTATCCTTTACAGTCTAATGGTGCATCCTTCTAGGTTGTCAAGTTTTAGTAGATACTCATGAGAAGTATTCCTTGTAATGATGATTGATTTTCAGATGCTTTCCACTAAAAAAAGTGTCGTGAAACCTGCCGCAAATGATAATCAGCTGTAGTCAACCCTTGCTTTAAAGAACCAATATGGAGGAAGGGGTGATGTTATATCCAAAAATCTTTTACATCTGAAGTATCCAACCTTTTTGTGTATAATAAACCTTGTTTGTTACATGAACATTTCACATTCACAATTTCCATACATGATTCTTTTTTCCTTGTATTTGATGATTAATCCTGACATGTATTTCCATTATCAGTAGGTGATATATAGTAACAAGACAATAATACACATTATAACAATGCATATATTATAGCCCAATGAGTGACGAGATCATTTACCTCATCAGTGACGCCAAGTCTGGGAGTCGTTCCCTAAATTCTTTGCCCGAATTTGTGACACCAAGTATAATAACTAGTTTTAGTGACCATTTGCATCCATTTTTCACTTTGATTAAAAACTTGCCTCTCAACAGGGTGTGAACTTGATGGGGTTGGCGGAAACTCGACTCGGCTATCAAGCTCACCACAATATAGTAAGGAACCTCTTGTTCTCAGTGATAATTTATCCTCTTTAGTTACTATTGCATGTTGCTGTAGTCACAACTAATGTGTTGGAAACATTACAGCTTAATAACATACTTCACATCTCTGCATACAAATTGAGTTCAATATTTAACTGGCTTCATATCTTAAAAAAAAGGTATGTAAAAAGGTTGACATTTTGAGTGATATATTTAAACTGTTTATTATGTTTCTATGGCTGTAGTACCGTTACGATTAGTCGAGTGATCAGCATATGGGTCTTATATTTTTGAGAGCATAGGTTCAAATTTTGCCATAGGCTGGCAATTGATAGTAACAGTGTCCACAGATACCTGCCTGTCTCTTGTTTATCCTGTTCCACTTTAAACCATGACTGGCCAATCTTTGAAGAGGGAGCATAACCTTGAAGTGCCACTAACAAACTTTTGTCCATTCTTCTGATGTGATCCTTTTTTTTTTTCCCCCACCTGCCTATAGCGCCGGTAGGTTTTCTTCAGGGGCCTGGCGGTTGGCCCGGGCCTGTCATGATGCAGGCATTTTTTTTTATAGTGGCGCCATTTAGTATTGGCTCATGCTGTCGCCCGGAACTCATTCTTGATTCACTTGGATGGTTTAGCAGGACTTAGGTATGACTAACATTGCAGAAACAGGGAATTTTTAGATTTTTAGTGTGGCAACACATTGACAAATGTTTTAGTATGGACTGAACATCAAAGATATATATATGGTAAATGGGTACTTGTAGATCTTGACATTATATCTGTCAAGAATCTCCAGTTGTATCCTCTCCCCCATCTCCTGAAAATATTACTCTTGTCAGGCAATCTAAGTGAAGCCTTCCATCGAAGCTGGTGTGCAGACATAATGTCAATGCTTAGATTCACTGTCAGAATAATGCAATTACACGCACATATTTTATTATTTAGAATTGTGATTAATTGTGATTAAATATTTTTTCATGTATTTTCAGACATGAAAAGTGAAAATTGCTGCACACAACAGTCTGCTGTCTGCGTCGGGAGGCAAGGCAGCTCAAAGTCCAGGCTGTTACAACTCCTGGGCTGTTTTTGCCCAGAGCCAGCAATTTTTTAGATCCAATAGGGATGGATTTTTTCTGAGGTCAGGTTCAACATGCTGCAAGATCTAAGCCTAGTAGCAGATAAGGGTTACAAGAGAGGAGGTAATAGATTTCTAAGCACAGTATTTCACTTGCCTTCAGTTTCAACACTTCACTCATGACTCAGGGGTATTTCAGTACATGTTGGCTGGAGCAAACAGACTCTGACAGCCCTGCAGCAAAGAGCACAGACTTTGTCGAAAGAAGAGAAACTTCGTGGGATTTGCCATTATTTAGTATTACTCTTGTTACGCCAATAATTTTTTTTCCATATACTTTGCCAAATATTGCAAATAATGCATCATTGTTGGGCTTGCTTGTTATAAATCAGATCTTGTTCAATTAACAAGCTTTGGGTGTCTGCCACTTTCCAGTTGTAATGGAAGGAATCATTTATCTTCCCTGCCAGATATCACATGTAATGCACCGTTGTTGGTTTTGCCTGTTATAAATCAGATCTTGTTCAGTTAACATGCTTTAGGTGTCTGCCACTTTCCAATTGTAATGCAAGGAATCCCCTGCCAGATATCGCATGTAATGCACCATTGTTGGTTTTGCCTGTTATAAATCAGATCTTGTTCAGCTCACAAGCTTTGAATATCTGCCATTGTTTATTTCAGGTGTAATGCTTGGAAGCATTTGTTCTCTTCTCTACCCAACAGTATGCAATACTTTATTGTGGATTTTGCCTGTTATATTTAATCTTGTTCAGGTAGCAAGCTTTTGGTGTCTGCCCTACCTAATATGTGCTGCAGTGACACTTGGCTTGGTTTCATAATGTGAGATACAGCATGGAAGATGGCGCCACTATAAACACTCGCCTGCGCCAGAACGGGCTGGGCCGACCATCAGGCCCCACCTGGAAGAAGCCTTGGGCCGACCATCACGCCCCACCAGGAAGATGCCTACCGGCGCAACAGGCAGCGACGTAAAAAAAAAAAAAAAAAAAAAAAATGTAATTTTATCACAATAAGTGTCTATCATCACGTGTCTGGCATCATTAATGTGGCTTCCAGGAGTAATCTTGTATGTATTACAGCATGCAATTTTTTTCTGCTTTATAGGACATACATAATCACACAGGTATGATTTTTTTTTTGACAAAATGTAGTGGCAGTTAATATTCTTGACTAATGCATCATAAAACTTGTGAAAAATAATGCTTTTTTGAAAGGGGGGGTGGGGTGGGGGGACAGAGAGTGGTTTGTTTAGTTGGCCAGTTCGAGGAGTTTCATATCAAATGATTTTATTACATCCAACTTTAATGTGTGCTAAAAACATATATTTTATTACATCCAACTTTAATGTGTGGTTCCTGCAATAAATGATACATGTTTACTGATGTTGCCTATGAAATACATATAACTCTCTGCCCTGTAATTTGGTGTGTCACATACTGCAGCATAACTTTCCTGCTATTTTCTTACACTATGAGTTGCCTTATTTTGTCTCATTTGCTTTTATCATATGTGCCTCCGCTGCATAGTTGTGCCTACTGAGCTTAATATCTTCATGACCCTGACACCAAGGTCAGAGCTTGTGAGTTTATACCGTGTCCTACATCCCATTTTCACTTCCAGGCTCGGCTGTCTTCCAGGACCACCAAGTTATTGCATTCCATTTAAGAAACTCATGTGCTACCTTCTGGATGTCCTCCATCATGCATTTCAGCATGTTTTATGATGCTTTGCTCTTATATTGATGTGCCTTGCGACATTTTTATACAGTTTTCATTGTATATAACGCACCATTGTTGGTTTTGCCTGTTATAAATTGGGTCATGTTCAGTTAACAAGCTTTGAGTGACTCCCATTGTTTATTTCAGTTGTAATGCTTAGAAGATTTTGTTCTCTGCCCTGTCAAGCAGTATGCAATGCTTGCCATTATCTGGCACTTGTACAGTTAGTATGGTATTTTTACTCAGCTAAGAGCATTTTGCAAAAGGTAAAGGTACGGTTGGGGGCATACGCTGTAGCAGCGCGTGGCCTTGGTGTTCATCTTTGTAACATTGGCCCTTGAGCCTGTGGTGTTAGGGAACCCATTACCCTGGGACACAGGACCAGTGTGACATCCTGGTTACAACAGTTGCAAAGGCATTATAGTAATCTAGCATGCATAGAATGTATGCTTTGCTTGTATTTAAAGCACTGGATATGTTTGCTACACACACACACCCACACACACACACACACACACATATAAAATATATATATATATATATATATATATATATATATATATATATATATATATATATATATATATATATATATATATATATATATATATGTATATATATATATATATATATATATATATATATATATATATATATATATATATTTTTTTTTTTTTGAAAATGCTTTCTACACCATATTTTTTCCTAAAATAACAAATTGATATAGTGTAGATAATACCTAATAAAATATAAGAACAAATATATTTTTCTTTACCCCATTAGTAAATCATTTTACAATAATGAAAAAAAATAAGTAAAGGCTGGATAGGGTGCTGTGGCAGGTACTTCAAAAATAGTAAAGCTACCCCTGAAAAGTGACGTTTTTTGTGGGCTGCAATCACAGAGTTATATACCTAGAGCGCTTGAGCCAGACACTCGGTTGCGGCAACCGGAAGTACCTCGGCCGCCATCTTTGGAAGCCCAGTCCAGCCGACTCTGTGCTCCAGCCGGCAACTTCAATGTGGAGGTAAGTGGTAGGTGGTGATGGTGGTGATGATGGTGGTGGTGGTGGTGGTGGTGGTGATGACGGTGGTTGTGGTGGAGCTATAGTGATGGTAGTGGTGGTGGTGAGAGAGAGAGAGAGGTGGAGAGAGAGAGAGAGAGAGAGAGAGACGTGACTGACATAACATATGACATACTCTCTCTCTCTCTTTGTTTATGAAAACCACCATCACCAAGACCACCACCACCACCACTATCACGTACCACCATCACCACCACCACCACCACTATCACGTACCACCATCACCACCACCACCATCACCACTATCACGTACCACCATCACCACCATCATCACCACCATCATCACCACCATCATTACCACCACCACCACCACCATCATCACCACCACCACCACCACCATCACCACCTTCACCACCACCACCACCATCACCACCACTATCACCACCACCACCATCAAAACCACCACCACAGAGTGAGGGAAAGTGGGCTCCCCAAGATGGCTGCCGCTCCAGGTTAGCTTGCCTCACCCGCCGCTAACCCCACAACACGGGAGCGCGCGCTCTAGGTATATAACTCTGTGGCTGCAATAGATGGCGCTACTTCCGCACGCCCTAGGAATTACTACATACAACTATCTCTTCGTATATAGTCTCTTTGGGGCGGCGGCCGTCACTCTGAACCCCACCGCCGTAGTGATAACAACACAATTTATGTTTGATGTCCACAAACATGGATGGCCCTTGTACAGATCAATAAAACTGATCCAAAAGTCTTTATTTATCCAGACATCAGACATCGTGGAGCGTAGATAATGTGTACACCACGGCTGTCAGCGTCGCTCTGACATAATTCCCGCCTCAAGGCCGCGCCGCAACGTTATACACACTGTGAGGCCGCGGGCCGCGTCGGACGGAATTTCAAAAATAAACAGAAGGCCATCGGGCCGCTTCGTGAGGCCGCGCCTCACAAATTACACCCGTACACACTGCCTTAAGGCCTCTAGCTCCGCCCACTTTTCGGCCGCCGGACAGGCCGCATCGTATAGTGTGTGTCCGCCTTTAGGCTAATGAAGGGTATATATTTGCACGTGTATGCCTCGCCCCTTGACTGAAAGAGATAGTGGTGAGGTTAAGGGAGTTTTAATTGGAGTGTTTAGAGACAGCTTTTTCACGTGGTTTATGTCACCGGGCGGAAAAGGAGGGTGTTGAATGGGAGGAAAAGGTAAAAGCAGAAGAAGGCGAACACAGAGACTTGTTATAGCCTTTGTCACATCGCAAGATTTGTTTTTTTTTTCATTACGAGCGCATGACGACGGGTACAAGTGTTTGGGGAGAGGTTTTCTGGTGGTATAAGGTCACTGGGTGTAAAAGGATAATGTTAAGAGGGGAGAGATGGTGTCTCAAGAAGAATGTGTCGACGTTCAGCACCTTTTTTTATGAGCACAGCGATAATAGAAACCAGATTGCTCAGAAGGGAGCTTTGAGGATTAAGGTGCACTGCGAGGGGGAGCTCAAGCAGAGGTACTCTTGCCACAGCCGTTGTCGTGTACTGAGAGACGGTGAGGTGCTGAGAGGTTAAGAAAATACGTTGATGAGAAGGAGAAAAGACATGCTGGAAGAGAGTTGAGGGAAAATATATTTGTCTTATTTTTTCTAGGAATAATGATAAAATTATGACTTTTTAAGGTAGTTATTTTTTTTAATGTTATAGGATGTTGATATTCAGTATTAGTATATTAGTATCAGTATTTTTCAGGGGGAGGATGTTTTCAGTATTTGTATTAGCACTAGTATTTTCAAATGTAATATTTTTAGTATAGTATTAGTATTAGCATTAGTACACTTTTTAAGGAGAAAAGAGATCATAGAAGGGAACTCGAAGGAGGAGATATTCGTGCTATTCTCATTAGTATTAATATTATTATTTTTTCAAGAGACGAATCGCAGTAAAGATGGAGATTAGATTCCACAAAAGGAGATCTCAGGTGGAGGATGAAGTTACTATAAATACAGTGTGCGAAGTGGGCTGGAGGAGAAGAGATGAACCACGGGAAGGGGAATTCCTGTCTCGTGTCACTGTCTTTTGAACGACGCCTGTGCAGTAATAACGGAAGTGGGATGTACTTAGGGACACGTGTAGCAGTTTAAGAGGTGTTCGGAGAGCGTTTCGAACCGAGGTAATTAATGTCTGTATTGATATATTCCTCAGCCACTTGCATTGTAATATTACCAACGGCATGCCTTGTTTGTGGATAAATCTTTTGCATTATACGCCTTATACAATGAACTCCTCCTCCTCCTCCTCTTCTCCTTCTTCTTTATCTTCTTTTCTTTCTCTATTTTCCTCTTCGTCTTCCCCCCCCCCCCCCCCTAATAGTCTCTTTCCCTCACATTCTCATTACCATTCTCTTCACCCTACTTGCATAATTTTCACCTCTTCCTCCAGGTCCTTCTTGTAAACTGTCCTTTTTGGCTACTCTAGTCTTTCCAGCTTTATTTTTTCTACTTTAACAATTTATATTTTCCTGTTCTTCATTATCCTTTTGTTTTATTCATTTATTTTACCTTCAGCTACAGTATTCTTTCCATCATGATATATTTCTATTTTAACACTTTTTTTATCATCCTGTTCTTTACTCAGCTGTTTTCGTTCATTTATTTTACCTTCAGCTCATTTAATCTTAGTGTTATCCTTTTTTGCTTGCACCTTTCTCTTTTTCTTCTTTGTCCTCTTCCTTTTTTGCTACCTACTTAGTCTTCTCCCTCTTCGTTATCTTCGCATCCTTGTTCCTTGTGCCTGGTTCCTGTACTTTCTATACTTTTATCACAATTATTTTTTCTGTTATTTTTTTCGTCTTCCTCTTCCTTTTTTTGCCGTGTACTCCATCAGCCTCCTCTTCGTTATTTCCACATCTCTTTTCCGTGTAATAAACTCCTTTACTTCCTTCCTAATATCATTGCCTACCAGATAAGGAAGACAGAAAAAAATCAATCCCTTGTGACTCTTTTTCCAAGTCTTCCTCCTCCTCCTCCTTTTCCTCCTCCTTACTGCACCAGGACTTTTGCAAATCTCTCAAATCTTTCAACATATTCCTCCAATCCCTTAAACGACGGACAAAGAGGAGGTAGTGGAAGTCATTAGCCAGGATCGAAACTGTTATTCATTCCACCCTTCCTCCTCGTCTTCCTGTCTCATGTGCACTCTTCTTCCTTCTTCTCCTCCTGATCCTTCTTCATGTACGTTGAATTCTGCTCTATTGATTCTAATGTGTCCTCGATTCTCCTAATTCGGCAGATAAGAGAGAGAGAGAGAGAGAGAGAGAGAGAGAGAGAGAGAGAGAGAGAGAGAGAGAGAGAGAGAGAGAGAGAGAGAGAGAGAGAGAGGTCAACTTTGTATTCCTCATCCTCTTTCTCCTCTTCGTCTTCTTTTTCTCCTGCTTCTAAAATCACGAGTTAGTAATTTATTTCCTAGCTAACACGTTCTATTCGTCCCCTTAACAAAAAGATGGTAAAAAATAATTCTATCCGCCCTTTATTATCTTATCATCCTGGCTTCACATTAATCAGTACTTCTAATTTCAGTTCTTCCGACTAAATGATTATTTTCTGCTTTTCTCATTTTCTCAGCCTCTTTTCAGCCACTGTTATTACCCTCATTAACTCCTCGTTTGATCTCCTTATTTTAAAGCATCGAAACCCATCCATTTCAACTCGTTCCTTTTATTCCTCATCTTTCTCAAAGTTCTCCTCCTGCTCGTCATCTTCCTTCTCCTCAAGGGATCGGAGCCTCACCAATCCCTTCCTATCAGTATTTTTTATTATATCACGCCTTTCCCTACTCCCTTGCCCTACAAGCAAGACAGTGGAGACTGGAACCAATCCCCATTACAGCTCCCCTTCCTTCCTTCTCTCTCACCAAACCCTCCGTATCCTTAGTAGCCTCTCAGCACCCTCCCCAGCAATCACGCCTGTCTCTCCTCACTTTCCCTACAAACAAAAAGACAGGTATCATCAACCACAACTCCATCTCCTCTCTCCTCCCCGCAGCCAAGGAGGAGCTGGTGGAGATCAACGCCGGGGTCAGGGCGTGCAGCTGGTGACGGACAAGAACTCGGGCACCAGCTGGCTCCTGGTCACCCACGCCACCTGGAGGGACGCCGGGAACTACACGTGCGCGCCCGTGCACGCCACGCCCGCCTCGGTGTCCGTCCACGTGCTAGACGGTGGGTATGCGGGGGAGGGGAGAGGGGAGGTGGGGGTGGTAGGGGAAAGGGGGAATGGAGGGGTGGGAGGGGAGGAGGGGTGGATAAGGTAAATGTGTGTGTGTGTGTGTGTGTGTGTGTGTGTGTGTGTGTGTGTGTGTGTGTGTGTGTGTGTGTTAGTAATGATAATATTCGTGTTTTTTGTATTTTTTTTTTTATATCCTGTTTTTGTATTTTTTCTCTTTTTTCAATTATTTTATCCTATGCTTTCCTTTATCATTTACTTTCCTTTTGTTTTCCAGGCTTGCTCTCACATCCTCTTATTTTTGTATTGTCTTTGCGGTTCCTTTCATCTCGTTATTTGTTTTTTTTATCCCTCTTTCGTTGATATCTGATGTTTTCTTGTTGTTGTTTTTCCCTCAACATTTCTTGCTGATTTCTTTTTTCTTCTTTCCTCTTTATCTTTTCCCTACTTTATTATGTAAGTTCTGATACTTTTTCCGTTATTCTGCTTTCTTACATTTTGCTGATGATTCTCTTTTTATATCCAATCTATTTTTATTATCTTCCAACGAAAATTGTTCTCTTTTCTCTCGCAATGAAAATCCTCCTTTTGATTCTATTCTCATGATTCTCTATCCCCCTTGGCCTTTTGTTCCCTCGTTATTATTCTTCCCTTTTGTCCCTCTCCTCTCTGGGTTCCTCCTTTAATCCCCCTTGAATGTACTTCTCCTCATCCTCCACCTTTGATTAGATAGTGTAACTTGTCACAAACAGCCTCGTAAAGGATCATCAGGTCTGCTGTTGTTTGTCCTTCCTTTATGTTTCTTTGTGTTCCTCCTCCTCGTTACCCCATTCCTCTAATGATTAGAGGAATGGGGTTAGAGTCTAATCCCTTTTATTCCATCCCATCTGGTCGTGTTGTATCCTCAATCGCCTTTTATTCAATTCCACTAGGATGGCTCGTTCCCAGATCCGCTTTAGGTTAATTCTCTTCGGCGCTTCGTTCCTCTGATCCTCTTTGTTTGACTTCACTTCCGCGCTTTCCACCCCTCCTGATCCTCTTTTGTTCTCCACCCTGAGCGTTTTATCGCTTTCGTCTTACTTCGGGTCATCATCCTTGTGTGTTACTTCTGCTCTTCTTACTCTTGTTATGAATCCTTTTTCCTTCTTTTTTGCCTTTTTTCTGATTTTTTGTTACTTCCGTACATATCCTTTGCGTTACATTTATATTGTCCTTCTCTGCCTTAGTGTTTTATCTCCGATCTTCCTTCGAGTTCTTGTTGTTGTGTGTGCTACCTCTACTCTTCCTTCCCGTGTTCTGACTCCCCTATCTTTATTATTGGTCTGTCTGATTTGATGTTATATTTCCATCTTCCTCTTACGTTTATATTGCTCCCTTCTTTGTGTTTCGTTCCATTCTCCTATTTCCAACGCTAACTCTCTGTTCTTCTCCGTGTGATCTAATACTACTACTCCTTCCCAAACATCAACATAACATAAGGATCATTTTCTTCTCCTTTTTCGCTTCTCTCTTTACTATTTGATTCGCTATTCATTCTTCGTTCTCTTTTCACTAATCGTTCTCTTTCTTTCAGACCCTTATGTATATATAGTCTTCTCTTTCTTGGTCTTTGAAACAATAATCCTTCCTTTCCCCACCGTTGCGTGCCCTTGATCCCCGTTCCTTTCCCCCAGAAGAGGCTCCAGCCGAGCTCCAAAACGACCCCCAGCCGAGCCGGGCCCAGACGTCCACCCAAGGAACGCCAGGCCTCCCGATGCTCCTGCTGGGGCTTCACCGTCTGCTGGGGCGCGACGTGCCGAGAACGTGGTGCCTCTGGGTTCTCCTGGGGGCGTGTCTAGTGCTCCCCATCGCCGTCAGGGGTACGAGTGGCCTTCATGACGCCTCTCAAACTAGTAAAGCAGCAGAAGGATCGTTAACAGTCGCTGCGAGAGATGGAAACAGAGTCCTTGGCGTCACGCTCTTAAGAAAACAGGAGTTGGGAGGTGATTTGAGCATAGCCTTTGGTTCTTTGGTTTTTTGGTCATCTTTCCCTGCATCCTTCACTCCCTTATCCTCTTCCTCCTCCTTCGTCTCCTATAAGCCATCCTTCTCCTTCTCCATAAAATCCTACACTACCTCCTCCTCCTCCTCCTCCTCCTCCCGAGGGCACCGTCATCGCCCACTCAGGGTTCCGACGCCCACATGCTTTGATCTATCCTCCTCCTCCTCCTCCTCCTCCTCACCCTCACCCTCCCCTTCCGTCACTCACGCCTTCTGCACTTCCCCCGCTCACGCCCTCCGCCCTCAGCTCTAGTCCACGGCGGGGCGTGTGGGAAGCGAGGCGCGGGGGACGTAACGGTGCGTTGGTTGTGTTGGTTGTCTGCGGGGATGTGGTGGAGTTGTGTTGTGGTGGTTGTGTTGCGGCGGTGTGTTGGTGCGGGTGTGTGTTGCGGCAGTGTGTTGGTGCGGGTGTGTTGCGGCGGTGTGTGGGTGCGGGTGTGTGTTGCGGCGGTGTGTTGGTGCGGGTGTGTTGCGGTGGTGTGGTGGGTTGCGGGGGTGTGTGGGTGCGGGGGTGTTGGGGAGGTGTGTTGGTGCGGGTGTGTTGCGGCGGTGTGTTGGTGTGGGTGTGTTGGTGCGGTGTGTTGGTGCGGGTGTTGGTGTGGTGTTGCGGGTGTGTGTTGGTGCGGGTGTGTTGGTGCGGGTGTGTTGGTGCGGTGTTTTGGTGCGGGTGTGTGTTGCGGCGGTGCGTTGGTGCGGGTGTGTGTTGGTGGGGGTGTGTGTTGGTGCGAGGGTGTTGGTGCGGGTGTGTGTTGGTGCGGGTGTGTTTTTGGGCTGGTGTGTGTTGGAGCGGGTGTGTTTTGGTGCAGGTGTGTGTTGGTGCGGTGTGTGTTGGTGTGTGTGTTGGTGCAGGTGTGTTGGTGCGGGTGTGTGTTGGTGCGGGTGTGTTGCGGCGGTGTGTTGGTACGGGTGTGGTGTTGCGGGTGTGGGTTGGTGCGGGTGTGTGTTGGTGCGGGTGTGTGTTGGTGCGGGTGTGTTGGTGCGGGTGTGTGTTGGGGGGGGGGTGTGTTGGTGTGGTGTGTGTTGGTGCGGGTGTGTTGGTGCGGGTGTGTTGGTGCGGGTGTGTGTGTTGGTGCGTGTGTTGGTGCGGGTGTGTTGCGGTGGTGTGTTGGTGTGGGTGTGTTGGTGCGGTGTGTGTTGCGGCGGTGTGTTGGTGGTGTGTTGGTGCGGGTGTGTTGGTGCGGGTGTGTGTTGCGGCGGTGTGTTGGTGCGGGTGTGTTGGTGCGGGTGTGTTGCGGCGGTGTGTTGTGTTGCGGGTGTGTTGGTGCGGTGTGTTGGTGTGTGTTGCGGTGTGTTGGTGCGGGTGTGTGTGTGGGTGTGTGCGGGTGTGTTGGTGCGGTGTGTTGGTGTGTTGTGTGTGTGTTGGTGCGGTGTGTTGGTGCGGGTGTGTTGGTGCGGGTGTGTTGCGGCGGTGTGTTGGTGCGGGTGTGCTGGTGCGGGTGTGCTGGGTGCGGTGTGTTGCGGCGGTGTGTTGGTGCGGTGTGTGTGCGGCGGTGTGTTGCAGCGGTGTGTTGGTGCGGTGTGTTGGTGCGGTGTGTTGGTGCGGGGTGTTGTGGTGGTGTGTGTTGCGGTGCGGTGTGTTGGTGCGTGTGTGTGTTGCGGAGGTTTGTTGGTGCGGGTGTGTGTTGCGGTGCTGTGTTGCGTTTGTGTGTTGGTGCTGGTGTGTGTTGCGGCGGTGTATTGCGGAGGTGTGTTGGTGCGGGTGTGTTGGTGTTGTGTTGGTGGTGTGTGTTGGTGGTGTGTTGTGGTGGTGTGTTGGTGGGGGTGTTTTTTGCGGTGGTGTGTTGCGGTGGTGTGTTGGTGCGGGTGTGTGTTGGTGGTGTGTGTTGGTGCGGGTGGTGTGTTGGTGGTGGTGTGTTGGTGCGGTGTGTGTTGCGGGTGTGTGTTGGTGGTGCGGTGTGTGTTGCGGTGGTGTGTTGCGGCGGTGTGTGGTGTGTGGGTGTGTGTTGGTTAGGGGGTGTTGGTGCGTGTGTGTGTTGGTGATGGTGTGTGTTGGTGCAGGTGTGTGTTGCTGCTGTGTGTTGGGGGGGGTGTGTTGGTGCGAGTGTGTGTTGCGTTTGTGTGTTGGTGCTGGTGTGTGTTGCGGCGGTGTGTTGATGCGGGTGTGTTGCGGGGGTGTGTTTGTGGAGGTGTGTTGCGGCGGTGTGCTGGTGCGGGTGTGTTGCGGCGGTGTGTTGGTGCGGGTGTGTTGCGGCGGTGTGTTGGTGCGGGTGTGTTGGGGCGGTGTGTTTGTGAGGGTGTGTGTTGCGGCGGTGTGTTTGTGCGGGTGTGTTGCCGCGGTGTGGTGGTGCGGGTGTGTTGCGGCGGTGGGTTGGTGCGGTGTGGTGGTGTGTTGCGGCGGTGTGTTGGTGCGGGTGTGTTGCGGCGGTGTGTTGGTGCGGGTGTGTGTTGCGGCGGTGTGTTGGTGCGGGTGTGTTGCGGCGGTGTATTGGTGCGGGTGTGTTGCGGCGGTGTGTTGGTGCGGGTGTGTGTTGCGGCGGTGTGTTGGTGCGGGTGTGTGTTGCGGCGGTGTGTTGGTGCGGGTGTGTTGCGGCGGTGTGTTGGTGCGGGTGTGTTGCGGCGGTGTGTTGGTGCGGGTGTGTTGCGGCGGTGTCTTGGTGCCGGTGTGTTGGGGCGGGGTGTTGGTGCGGGTGTGTGTTGCGGGGGTGTGTGGGTACAGGTGTGTTGCGGCGGTGTGTTGGTGCGGGTGTGTGTTGCGGCGGTGTGTTGATGCGGGTGTGTTGCGGCGGTGTATTGGTGCAGGTGTGTTGCGGCGGTGTGTTGGTGCGGGTGTGTGTTGCGGCGGTGTGTTGGTGCGGGTGTGTGTTGCGGTGGGTGTGTTGCGGCGGTGTGTTGGTGCGGTGTGTTGCGGCGGTTTGTTGATGCGGGTGTGTTGCGGCGGTGTATTGGTGCGGTGTGTTGCGGCGGGGGTGTTGCGGTGGGTGTGTCACGGCGGTGTGTTGGTGCGGTGTGTTTGCAGGTGTAAAATGTGTTGCTCTTTCCTGCTCTCTTGATCACGCTACACACACACACACACACACACACACACCAACTAACTATGTACAAATTTTAAGGTCGTGTGTACAGTACTTTCATCAGTGTGTACCTTTCCACTCCATCACCCAGTCACGTGAATACATAAACGTTCATACAAACATACATACATACATACATACATACATAGAGTCCCTAGCCAGGCAGAGCGATATAAACGGAAAGAGAATGGAAATCAAGTTATCTGGTTATGACGTTTTTTTTTTTTTTTTTTTTTCAAACACTCTTAATGAGACGCAGATCATATGTGTTTCTTTTTCACTTGTCTCTCTAAAAGTGTGGAAAAAAGTGGACGTTAACAAGAGATTTTAAATCTAAATGATCAAACGGTGAATGTCAAGAAACGTTCGTGATAAAAAGAGTGGACGAAGAAAAACTTGTGAAAGAGAAAAAGTGAGAACGATAAAAAAAGTGTTTGACAAATAAAAGGTTAATGATAAGTAGAGAATAAGAGAAAAGAAATGTGTGGAAACAAATGAATGACTGAAAAGATGCTTAAGGGAAGAAATTATATGAAAGGTAAAATATACAAAATAGTGAATAAAGAAGAAAACTTCGTGATTGATGAAAAGGTTGATGAGAAAAAGATGGACCGTTAAACAGGTGACGGAGTGATAGAAAAGACTAATATAAAAAAAATAGACAAATGAGGGAAAAGGTGAACGAGGAAAAAAAATGAAACACAGCAGAGGAAAATTGAAAGGCAACAGAAAGATTCGAAAATATAATCGAGAATGCCCAAGTAAAAAGTGAAAAAAAAGGAATAAAAGTGGAAACTAGAAGGGAAGACTGTGCTGGGATGAAATTAAAGAGCAAATGTGATCAATTATTCTCTTTTGTGGAAATGCGATAACGATGGAAAGAGTACGAAAAAAGGATACTGAAACTCATAAAAATGGATGACGTGAGTATCAGAAGAACGTAAACAGCGAATGAAAAAAGGAATTAATCACAATCACACAAAGAATGACTCCCGTAAGGTTGAAATAAAACTGAAAAAAAAAAAAATATGAAAAATGAAGAAGACTGAAAAAATATTTAAAAAACGGAATGATTGAAAATGATCGAAAAATAAGAACTTCAGAAAAGGTGTGAGCAATAATTGTCAAGAAAACGTATAAAATTCAAAGAGAAAACATTAAGATATCATTGAGGAAAAATGTGCGTATATAGAATTGAACTGTCATTCTGACCAATGATTCTTAACTTTGTGGAAATGATATAAAGATGAACAATATAATGACCGATTTAAAGTTATAAAATGAGAATTTGTAAAAAGATTGGTAATGTTAGGACTGACTCGATTTCTGAAACTTCGACAAATGAAAATATGTGAAAAAAAACGGGAAACTTACGCAAAAGGAAAGTGAAATGCGTATACGAAGACATTTTAAAGAAATCAAAAGAAGAAATAGATAAAATTCTCCAGGGGGAAAATGTGCAGATATTGAATTGGGCTTAATAATGTGTAAAAAGTTTATCGGAGAGATGAAAACAAGAGGACTGACACTCACACAGAAAAAAGAACAGATAAAGTTAAACTGTTAAGACGATCAGTGACTCATTCTCTGTTGGTGGAGATGCGATAAAGATATAAAGAAAAGAACGAAATTGTCAGTCGAAGTATGCTGACGAATTCCCTGTTCTCGGATACTTCGGGAATATAATAAACAGAAAAATAAGACAAGAGGGAAAAGAGTAATCAAGTGCTTTGTATATTAATCTCTCTCTCTCTCTCTCTCTCTCTCTCTCTCTCTCTCTCTCTCTCTCTCTCTCTCGTAACCTGAATAGCCACCCAGACACACAATATCGTTTTAAAATATGTATCTTTCCACCTTATCTCCTCCTCAGGGATATAAGATTATACTGACCCTTCTTCGCATGTTTTCAGACAGATTGCAGCAAGACATCAACCTAAATCCATATTATTCTCCCCCAAAACCTAGATTGCAAGTAGCGTAAGTTAATAATAGAGTAAAGCAACAGTTAATGTCCGCATGACAGGTGGAGTGAGGTGTGGATGCAGTAAGGTGACAGGTTAATGGTGCCGTGCCTAGTACCGCCGGTAAAACGAGGATCAAGCCTCCACCTGTGCCCCTGAAACTACACCTCACCCATCGTGAGTATTAGGGGGGATCCTGAGGCTGCCCTGTTTAGGCCACTCGGCGTCTTCCAGTCTCATTGTGTTTCTATGTTCTTACGTTCTTATGTAATGAAGTCATTTTCCCCCACAGCTTAGGTTACCAGTAATGTAAGTTAAGGGTAGTAATTTCCTCTTATTTCTTTCTTTACTGTAAAATTTCCATGGCCCTTTCTTCCTTAAAGGCTAACTATTTCCTGCCGGCATGTTGCCGGAGGGAGAGGTGGGTGGGGAGGAGCCTTCATCTATTCTGTCCTGTCCTACCACACGTAGATTACTAGTAGTAGCGGTAGTAAACAGACACCCTCGTCATAGACCGATAGGTCTTCTGTTGTCTGTTCTTCCTATGTATTCCTATGTATTCCTCCTCCTCCTCTTCCTTTTCCTTCTTCACCTCTTCCGCGAAAACACCATTATCTCCATGATTCTCTCATTCTTCCTTTTTACCCCCCCTCTTCCTCCTCCTTTCCCTCCTATATTTCCTTTCCTACCCACTGAATCTCCTGTTTTCGCCCTTGTTACGTCTTTATCCTCCTCTTCCACCCCCTTTTTCTCCGTTACTCCTTCACTACCTCTTCCTCGTTTCTTTTCCTTTTCATTTCATGTTTCCCTCATCTCCTCCTCCTCCTCCTCCACCTCCTCTTGTTCCTCACTGAAGCCGTGGTGTTAAGGGCTCATAATACCGTGGGAAGAGGAACTGAGGCAAGAAAGAAAAGAACCAAAGAGGCGGAAAGAAAAAGAAGAGGGTAAAGAGGAGGAGCAGGAGGAGGAGGGGGGAGGAGGGGTGGAGTTAATGTGGCTGACGAAGGAAAAAGGCAGGTGAAGAGAGGGCTGAAGAGACGGAGGGAGGTAAGAGAAGGTGTGAAGGTGAAGGAGGAGAGAAGGAGAAAATGGAAAAGAGGAGAGAAGTTGGAGGGAGTGAGGAAAGGATGAAGAGAGAGAGAGAGAGAGAGAGAGAGAGATAGAGAGAGAGAGAGAGAGAGAGAGAGAGAGAGCAAGAGACAGCGAGAGAGAGAGAGAGAGAGAGAGAGAGAGAGAGAGAGAGAGAGAGAGAGAGAGAGAGAGAGAGAGAGAGAGAGAGAGAGAGAGAGAGAGAGAGAGAGAGAGAGAGAGAGAGAGAGAGAGAGAGAGAGAGAGAGAGAGAATAAATATGTTTTTAGTTACTTTAAAATTTATGTACTGAAACAAAAATTATGTAAGAAAAGGAGGGACGGAGAAAATAAAGAAGGAAAGGGAGGAAAGGAGAAGAAAGAAGTGGAGTAGAAGGAAGAGGAAGAAAATTAATGAGAAATTATGGAGGTTGGCAGAGAAGAAAGGAGAAATTGGAGGAACGGGAAAAGGAGGAGAAGGAATACATAGGAATATATAGGAAGAACAGACACCAGAAGACCTATCGGTCTATGGCGAGGGTGTTTGTTTACTACCGCTACTACTAGTAATCTACGTGTGGTAGGACTGGACAGAAAATATGAAGGCTCCTCCCCACCCAACTCTCCCTCCGGCAACGTGCCGGCAGGAAATAGTTAGAAGAGAACACCATGTACCTTTAAGGAAGAAAGGGCCATGGAAATTTTACAGTAAAGAGAGAAATAAGAGGAAATTACTACCCTTAACTTACACTACTGGTAAGTGGTAACCTAAGCTGTGGGGGAAAATGACTTCATTACAAAAGAACATAAGAACATAGAAATACAGGGAGACTGGAAGAGGACGAGTGGCCTACACAGGCAGCCCCAGAATCCCACCTAATACCCACGATGGGTGAGGTGTAGTTTCAGGGGCACAGGTGGAGGCTTGCTCCTCGTTTTACCGGTGGTACTAGGCACGCACCAGTAACCTGTCACCTTACTGCACCCACACCTCACTCCACCTGTCATGCGGACATTAACTAATTAAGGAGAAAGAGAAAAAGAAGGAGAGGCGGAGCAGCAAACATGCGAAAGGCAAAAGAGATAAAAAGGAAGAGGGAAGAGAACAAGAACGGTGAGAAAAATAAGGAGAAGATGAAGGAGTGAAAAAGAAGGAATAATTTAAGTGGAAAGAAGAAAAAAGAACAGGAAGAAAGGGACAAGAAGAAAAAGAATGCTACTGATAAGAAATGAGATTAAACTTGAAAGAAAAAAAAACTAATTAGGGAAAGAACTGAAGTATGAACACAAAACAGTTAAGTTAGTGAGAAGTTGAGAAGGTATTAGGAAAAAAGAAAAACGACAAAAAATATAAAACACAAAACATTGGGAAGAAGAGAATGGAATAACAATGATAAAAATAAAAGCCAAAACCGTGAACAGATAAACACAGAGACAAGCAGAGAAAAGAGAAGGGCAACGGCGATAAAAAGATAAACAAGGCAAAATGTGAAGAAAAAAGTGAGGAAGAAAGTTAAGAAGAGGACGAGGATGAGGAGGGAAAAGACAGTAAGTAAAAAGAATCGAATCTGCAAAACTAAGTGTATTGAAACAAATGGAAATGCTGCGCTCGAGAACATGATTATTCGAACGATTTCGTTCTTTTTTTGCACACGATTTGTTAAACTCTCTCTCTCTCTCTCTCTCTCTCTCTCTCAAAAGCGCTCAAGGGAAAGAAAAGAAAGCGGAAGAGTAAAGGAGAGAAGGAATATGCCAAGAAGAAAAGGAAGAGTGGTGACGAACACTGAAGCGAGCCAAATAAAGAATATTCACGCAACTTGAAGGAAAAGGTGAAGGAGTGAAGGGAAAATGATTAAGGAAATAAGAGGAAGGAGAAAGAACAATAAGAAGGAAATATTGAAATTGTTAAATAAATGAAAAAAAACAAATATGAAAGCAACTCAAAATGAATAATAGATTTAAAAAGTCAGAAAGGTTAGGAAACAAGAAAGTAATGGTCGGAACGAAAAATGGAGACGTGTCAGTCGAACAAAAGAACAGACATGTGAACAACTCAACATGGAACTTAATTAGAAGAGTGAAAGTAAGACACACTAAGAGGAAAAAGAGAGCATAATGATTTTTTTTTACAACAAAGGAGACAACTCAAGGGCAATAGTAAAAAAGTAAACAATAATAAAAAAAAAGCCCGCTGCTCGCTGCTCACAAAAAGATTCTAAAGAGGTGGCTGAATGAGTGGTCAGTTTCGGGAGGAGAGGTGTCCAGATAACCTTCTCTTGAAAGAGTTCAAGTCGTAGGCAGGAGGAGATACAGAAGAAGGAAGATTGTTCCAGAGTTTACCAGCGTGAGGGATGAAAGAGTGAAGATGCTGGTTAACTCTTCATTAAGGGGTTTGGACAGTATAGGGATGAGCATGAGTAGAAAGTCGCGTGCAGTGGGGCTGCGAGAGGGGGAAGGCATGCAGTTAGCAAGTTCAGAAGAGCAGTCAGCGTGAAAATATTGATAGAAGATAGAAAGAGAAGCAGCATGCCGGTGGAAATTAAGAGGTAGAAAACTATCAATAAGAGGAGGAGAGCTGAAGAGACGAAGAGTCTTAGACTCCACTCTGTCCAAGAGAGCTGTGTGAGTGGAGCCCCCCACACGTTAGATGCATACTCCATACGAGGGCGGACAATGCCCCTGTATATGGATAGCAATTGTGCGGGGGAGAATAACTGGCGGAGACGAGACAATACAGAACGCCCAAATACATTAAAAAATTTAATTTATATTAAATAAATATATAAAACCTATACAATAAGGTAAATTCTATATTGAAATATAAAAAACATATAAAACAATGTAAATTTGTTTCAAAATATATATACGAATACAAAAAATAACGTAGATTTCTATAAAAATAGATATACAAAATACATAAAATTAAGTAAATACATATAAAAAATGCATAAAATACACATTAAATAAATACAAATTCGTATCAAAATAAATAAACAAAATAATAATAAAAAGAATGTGTATTTGTAATACACATATACTAGTTAATTGGTGGATTTTAATATATGTACAAAATACACAAAAATTATGTAAATTTGTAGAATGAAAAACAAATACTGCTAAAATAACGTATATTTCGTATAAAATATATATACAAAATACACATAGAATAATGTAAAACCGTATCAAAATAAGTACAATGAATATCAATAAAATAATTTAAATTTGTATGAAAACAAATATGCAAAATACCCATAAAATAAAGCATATTTAAAAAAAAATACATACATAAAAAATATAGAATAATTAAATTTTAGTATTAAAATTAATATACAAAATGCACATAATAAGGTAAATTAATGGAAAAAATACGCAAATAATAATATGGGGCAGTAAATTTGTTTTAAAATATATACGAATACACATAAAATAACGTTGATTTCTATAGGAATATATATACAAAAATACACATGAAATGACAAATACGTATAAAATATATATTATACAAAAATACACATTGTTAATGTGAAATTAAAGGCCTAAATAAATAAACAAAATATCAATAAAAGAATGTGAATTTGTATGTGAAAATAGATATTCAAAATATTACAGCACCCTAAATTTGTATCAAATTATATACAAAAAAATACAAAATATCTTTTAAATTTTTATGAAAATAAATATACAAATACACATAAAATTAGGTAAATTTGTAAGGAAATACATATACAAAATACAATATAAAATAATGTAAATTTGAATGAAAATACATAAGCAATGTACTAAAATAACGTAAATTTGTATAAAAAATATATACAAAAACACAAATAGAATAATGAAAAATCGCATCAAAATAAATACAGAATATTAATAAAATAATGTAAATTTGTGGTGAAAATCCCTAATGGGGAAGGAGAAAGGGAGGAAGATCGAGTGATAGAGTGAGAGATAAGGCTAAATATAAGAGGGTGTGAGAAAGGAGGAAACAAGGGAAATGAGTGGAGGAAATGGGACAGGAAAAGAAGAGAGGGGTAGGAAGGGTCAGGTAAAAGTGAGGTAAAAAGGGAGAGAGAAAAAGTGTGAGTGGGAAGGAAAGAGATTAAAAGAGAAAAACTGGGAGGGAGGGAAAGGAAAAGAAGAAAGAAAGGAAGTGGGGAGGAGTGAACCAGGGAAAAGACTAACGGTGCAATAGGTCGCGACGGAAAAATAAAAATTAGGTGGGTGACATAGGTTCTTATTTAGGTGTGTTCCGACTTACGTTGATTTATGTTGTTTTCATTTATTAGGCTAGAAAATGCTTATTTTACCACAAAAATATTTGAAATAATAAATATATAAAAATACCTATAAACCACAAAATCCCGCAATATATCGAAAAATCCGCGATACGATACAATTAAAAAATCCGTGATACACGGAATTACCTTATTCATGGGGGGATTCAGTACATATACCCTGCAAATAGTAAGGGTTAATTGTATAAAAAAGTGACGAAGATAAATTTCCATGGGATGGAAAAACAAGAAAAAGACATGAGAAGAAACTGGAGAAGAAGAGGTGTAGGGTGTTTCGGTCAGGAAGGAAAGCCAGCAATCCACGTCTGTGCTTTACCGTGGATGGGCCGCCACTGCCCGAGGTCGCGCGGCCAACCCACCTTGTTGGTTAGGTGGTGGCGTTCGGAATTGTGTCGAACATTGGAGCCATCAACAACCCAACAAAAGGTGTGAAAAATAATAAGTAAAATAGTTTTCGATACAGATGAACTGAACTGTGGAATGGCCTGGAGAGGAAGATCATTCAGCCCAAATTTATAAATGAATCTATAGCTAAGTCTGACCACCTGAGACAGGGAGACAGAACCCCATGAGCTAGTTTTTCTGTAACTGACAACTACTATGCATTTCAGCGGTGGACAAACGGTGTTTTTTGCAGATATCTCCTAAACGAATCGTTGGATGAGTATGATATTTCAACACACTACCTTGAACATCCGTTCGTAATTTTTGGTTAACATACCACATTGCTATATATGTTATGTGAGGAGTTTACTCGTGAAAAATAACACAAAGCCGACGAGTCATGTTCACGCATTCGAATGAAAGTGTGCCCCCCCCCCACACACCCACCCAAACCATTCCTAACCACTACTACGTCTCCCCGTCTCGAAGTCCCCCCGCCTCTTTATCCCTCCTCTCCTCTTCCTTGCTTCTCGCCTCCCTCACTCCTGTGTCCCTCCCTACTTCTCCCACTACTGTATTTATACATTATAATGTTCTGTAAGTGTGTATGTATAGATATGATTATTTCCTAAGAGTATGGTACAATTTCATGAAGGCAAGAAGTGGTTCACGTTGATAATTACTGTACAACAGCACGTTTACGTGTAGTATATAGGAGAGCCATGTTTGCAGTCGTTATGGTCAACCACGTGAACATGATGTGCTGGAATTACCTGTGACTTGGACCTTCTACTGTTAGGAAAAGTTGATACTCTTATTGCGTACTGTCTGCCTATTGATCATAAAAAGTGGTCCAGTTTATATATAATATTATTTTGTTGACTTGTTTGTTGTATATTCATGTTATCAAAAAATTATAAACTGCATATATTTTTCTTAATCTATACATATGTGTATAATGCGTAAAAGTCAGAGAGAGAGAGAGAGAGAGAGAGAGAGAGAGAGAGAGAGAGAGAGAGAGAGAGAGAGAGGCTATACGGCCATTAACAGCGGAATTAGCTATTGCTTTAACGGTCGTTTGACCCAGTCTGGTTTTCATGTCCACATATACCAGCAATTGTATTAGATAATATTATTAATGTATGATATGTATGTACATACTGACGTATGTAACTATTATACCTATACGTATGTAATTACAATAGGGAAAAAAATCACAGGTGGAAGGCTGATGGTGTGAGTAGGGGGGGGGGGGAAGAGGGTCATGTGATACTGGGGTAGAGAAGGAGTGGTCTGGGGGTTCTTCAGGGTGGTGGTGGTGGTGGTGGAGGGGTTAGACGAGTACCCCACACTCGTCCGATTCTGTGTAACACCTTTGATATGATGACTGGATTAGGCGTAATATCACTCAGTAAACTCCTCACATAACACATATAGCAATATGGTATGTTAACCAAAAATTACGAACGGATGTTCAAGGTAGTGTGCTGAAATATCATACTCATCCAACGATTAGTTTAGGAGATATCTGCAAAAAACACCGTTTGTCTGCCGCTGAAATGCATAGTAGGTTTACAAACACATACAAAACATAAAAACACTTTACCTTATTATGAGAGTCTATCCGAGCCTGGATTTGCCCATCTAGAATTAAGGCCATTAGTTCATCTTCTAATGCAGATATGGTTGTGTTGAAAGCAGCTGCCATCTTTTCTAAGTCAGCACTCATGTAAGGGCTGCAACAAAAATAAGTTAAATTGCTACAATTGTAAATAGAGCAGAACAATTTCTTAAGAAATTGCCCTAAACACCTCACATACTTACCAAAAGTTCAACATAAATTTTTTTGTCCATCACTAAATATGAACAAAGTCTAAATCATATCCTCCTCAAAACTCATTTTCTTCATGAGTGATTAAGTTGGAAACAATTCTAGTAACTGTGTATATAATAATTTAAGTTACAGGGTAAAAGGCACTTTGCAAATTTCTTAGTGCTTTGTATCCTTGTGCCTCTTAAGTTAGATGGGACAGATACCTGGTGAAATGTGCCACACTACCAAAGTGCTGTCACCCAAGGCCTTCACACTAGCTCTGGCAACTTCCTTACACTGACACTATGGGGCCATTTCACAGTGCCATTATCAGTGCACAAACTAAACTCTATACTCTATAAAAGTCAGGTTTTCAACACACTAGATAGCAAAGAGATTTCCTGTATAGTTTCCTCCAATTTAAAAGCCTCTATATGAACACTGAACATTATACAAAAAATGTTTGTAGCCTTTAGTACAGTAAACCCACTATAAACTGAAATAGGAGACCACATCCAAAATAACAAAATCCAATATATTCAAAGTTTAAAAACTTGCACACACTGAAGCAAGGCTGTTCCATAGTTTACCAATGAGTCTGATTAAGAAGGAATGAAAGGTTAAGGCATAAGATGCTACATACTTCCTAAATTTAAAATTTCTAGTTTCCTTTTGTGGACTTTGCAGAATGCTTGGATACAAGTGGTTCATCATACAGAGACTGCATGGACAAAGGAACAGAAGGTCTATGTTTTACCTATTAACTCATATATGCAGGACAATTTTGCCATCTGAGAACCACGTAATACTTAACCCTTGGAGTACGGGTGGCGATATATTTCTCTGGATGGTGTGCACGGGGAAAATTTAGACATTTAAAAGAGGTGGAAATGGTGTCTTTCTTCTTTGCAATAATTGTATATTCATCTAGTATATATGGTGGTGTAATAAAACTTCTCTCATAATAATAATAAATAAGTCATGACAGCCAAAAATATTGCGCATTTTCTCGGGGCTGTGACACGTCACGTGGAAGCACCCCACTCACTTTCACTCTTTCTGTCTCTCTCTCTCTCTACCTACCTACTTGCTTCTCCCTCTTCTCTCAATGTCACTACCATAGCAGTCATCAGAGTCACTGTCACTTTGATTCGCCCGCACTCTACTTCCGCCCGGAGCAGAGGAACTGCTTGACGTGTCACGAGACATGACAGATGTATTCTGAACAAAAGTAGAAAATGATCTGTGGCCTTCGGTAGGGCGCGCGCTGAGACGAATGAGTGTGTACAGATGCCAGATGCCTCCACCATTCTTCTGAGTCAAGAACTGGCGGTATATTTGAAACGTAGGGAGCATAGAGTGTGATGATTATATATATGATCCCCGTACGGGTGGTGTGTGTGGCAGCGCACTTATATATATGATTGCTGTAATGTAAGGGTTAAGGGGGTACTGAGGTCAGATTCAAGAAAAAATCTTATTTTATTTTATTTTTCAATTCATGCAGATTTGTGAAGTAAAACAATTTATAAGCACTAGGAATAAAATAAATTGGTACAAAATTGCAATACCGCCTGCGGGCAGCCATTTAAAGTCGCTGGAAAGAGGTTTATTTCTAAATTTATTTGCCCCATCATTATCAACAAAAATGCCAGTTTCAAGTAAATATATTTTATTTCAGATTTTTAAAAAAAATATTCTTTTGTAAAAAAGCATGCTTGCGAGTAATGGCACTTCAAAGTTCGGAAAGCCCTGTATCAGTCATTCTTTCTTTCCTGATTTGGATTATTTTTGCATTATGTGAATTATCACTGTGTTACACATGAATACATTGTGATAATGCGCCACATCAGTCATGTAATTATTTCAATATTTACCGTATGCCAAATTTGCACATTTACTTCCTCCTAATATGTATTACATTCAGTTTTTTTTTTAAATCGTCTCTACATTTATTTGTCCCCTCATTATCAATAAACACACCAAGTTTCAAGTAAATGTGTTTTATTTTGGATTTTTTATGAATATTTTTATTTAATTAAAAAATCATGTTTGCGAGTAAATGGCACTTGGTGTTTATTGATAATGAGGGGACAAATAAATGAAGCAATGAACCCCTTTCCAATGAAGTGACATTCTGATGATCCCCAGCAGTGAGGTAAAGTCAATTTACCGGCAAAGGCGCAAAACTAGAAAATTCCAGGTGTCCGACAACGCCACCCCATGATGAATACCTTGCAATAATTAGTAGTAAATACTGAAATAATTACATGACTTATTGTGCATTATCACTATGTGTTCATCAGTAATGTATGTAAACATAATCTAAATCAAGAAAGAAAGAATGAATGATGCAGGGCTTTCCAAACAAAGAAGTGCCATTACTCGAAAACATGATTTTTGAAATAGAAATATTCATGTATCTCTCTCTCTCTCTAATATATATATATATATATATATATATATATATATATATATATATATATATATATATATATATATATATATATATATATATATATATATATATATAAAACTTGAAACTTGGTGTGTATATTGATAATGAGGGGACAATTAAATGTAGAAATGTTTTTTAAAAGTGAATATAATACATATTAGGAGGAAGTAAATGTGCAAAATCGGCATATTGGCGTGGCGTCATGACATGCTACGCCATGCACACAGGACAGTTCATAACGTATAGGGAAGTTTGCAAAAAAAACAATCCCAACGTCAATTTATAGAACATATACATATTCACATGCATCAACATGTTTCTTAATGACATATAATAAGGCCAGTAGAGCATTTTAAATAAATCTGCATGACGTCATGGTGTCATGCATGTAAAACATTTATATGCATACACATGAAGGAAATCATATTCTGAACATATCCTGAAAATCTGGTCATAAATGCGAATGCTTTTTTATATTATTTGTTTCCTTTTTGACTTCAGTACCCCTTTGATGTATGTCTAGAGTACACTCGGCCCTCGATTTAATGGATTAAAAGGGGGGAATGGTGGTTTGTTGCTTGAAAATACGGTTTTGACGTTTCTAAAGCCGGTGTCACACCGGACAAATCTAACCAGCCTCCCTTCTAGCTCGGAACAATTTTTTTTATGATCTGGGCGGCCAGGCGCATGTGTGGCTGGGCTTGAGCAGCTGACAGGCCGCTGATGATGGTGGTGATGATGATGGGTGTCAGCGGCGTGGCCCCCGCATCGGCGCCGTTTTCGTTGGGGCCCGTGTGTGTGTGGCTGTGTTTATTGTGGGCCAAGGCTCCTCAATTTGCTAATTCTTGTTTTCCACATGTTGCACAGGACTTCTTTCTTTTCTTCCATCTCTTCTTTTTCAAAAAGAAGCAATGGAAGAGAGGAAAGGGGTCCCGTGCAACATGTGGAGGATGAGAAGCCCAAACCCATAATAAACACAGCCACACACTCGCGGGTCCCGATGGGGATGCCGTTCAGGTGGCCGACGCTCATCATCGCCATTACCATCATCAGCCACCCATCAGTTATTCGCCCGGCGCTGGGGCTGTCTGCATGCATGCACTGCATGTGTTTATTGTTATTTTAGGGTTCTGACGTTCCTAAAGCCAGTGTCACAACGGACAAATCTACCCAGCAACGGACAGAATGTCCAATGCTGGGTATTTGTCCGTTGAGATTTTGTGGTCCGTTAACCCTTAGAGTACGGGTGGTGATATATTTCTCTGGATGCTGTGCACGGGGAAAATTTAGGCATTTAAAAGAGGTGGAAATGTTGTCTTTCTTCTTTCCAATAATTGTATATTCATCTAGTATATATGATGGTGTAATAAAACTTCTCTCCTAATAAAAAAGTTATGACAGCCGAAAATAGTGCGCATTTTCTCGTGGCCGTGACGTGTCGCGTGGAAGCACCCCACTCGCTCTCACTCTCTCTCTACCTACCTACTTGCCCCTCCCTCCTCTGTCAATGTCACTACCATAGCAGTCATCAGTCACTGTCACGTTGATTCGCCCGCGCTCTACTTCCGCCTGGAGCAGAGGAACTGCTTGACGCGTCACAAGACACGACAGATGTATTCCGAACAAAAGTGAAAAATGATCTGTGGCCTTCGGTAGGGTGTGCGCTGGAGACGAATGAGAGTGTGTACGGATGCCAGATGCTTCCACCATTCTTCTGAGTAAAGAACCGGCAGTATATTTGAAACGTAGGGAGCGTAGAGTGTGATGACTATATATATGATCCCCGTATGGGTGGGGCGTGTGGTAGCGCACTTATATATACGATCGCCGTAATCTAATGATTAAATCCGAAATCCATTAAATGGGGGTCCGTTAAATCGAGGGTCAAGTGTATTGTTATTTATAGATAATATGTGTAAAACTGCTTATATTTCACAATTACTAACCATTATAACCAATGGTAGAATCTGTTAGATATACAGAAAATAACAATCAGTACCACTGAGGAGCTATATTAGTATTCTTCCTTATATAAACTCTCCATTGTAGTCATAAATTTAGCTTTAAAACTAAATCAACAGATAAATCTGCTGTAAAAGGATACAGAATGTGGTCTAGGCACTGGTCTGGGCTTAAGAACTCCTGGATGCCAGACGTATGACCGTTTGTCAATACACTTTGACAGCATTCGATATGACACACTTTATGTGTTCTGTGGCTGACTGCAAATCGAACTCAAGAAAGAGAACAAGAAAGAAAGATGCGAGTGCTGCCAGAGGCTGGGCAAAGTTCCCATCTGCCAAAAAAGAACCAGAGTGAAAAAAGAATTTGGTAACAGAGTGCAAATGGAGTGGAGAGCCACTCATAGTCATGCCATCTGCTCCATGCATTTCATAGAGTGGGAGAATGGAGGACCAACACCAGAAAATACAGACCCAGTGCTGTTTGAATATAATGGGTGGGGGAAGAACTCCAGAGGGAATATTACCAAAAAGAGAAATAGACTTCAGTGTCAATGACAATTATGTGGAGAAGTCATGGGTTCCGAACACCAGCCAAGTCTGGCATCCACTCCTAGTAACTGAAGGACATCAAATAATGAAGTGTTTGTGTTTGATCACAATCAAGACTGGACTGAGGCAGAAATATGCACCACTTTCTTCCCCTCCATATTGCAAGATGCACAAAATCTTGCTAGTGTTCCTATTCTTGTTAGGGATTTGATGACTCGTGAAGCCGAGAGAAATACACTAGTATTTGACTGGTTGTTTAGATTTGTAGAGCATGTCATACCGTAGGCAGCGATCTGCTGAAACAGCTTTTTTTGTTTTGTTTTAATACCATTCCTGGTGGGCATTGGAAGTATCTGAATAAAAGTATATATAAATCAAATAATATTCCTACATGTGTAAAAGGTGATAAATACTCATCCCCAGATGTATATAGCCAAATTTAAAGAACATCCTTACAACTAATTTGTAACC